>NC_046977.1:20185023-20270023 GCF_009769545.1 Cyclopterus lumpus
CCCGGTCGAAAGCCTTCTCCAGGTCCACAAAGCATATGTAAACTGGTTGGGCAAACTCCCAGGACCCCTCCAGTAATCTTGCGAGGGTAAAGAGCTGGTCCACTGTTCCACGACCGGGACGGAATCCGCACTGTTCGTCTTGAATCCGAGGTTCGACAAGCGGTCGGAGCCTCCTCTCCAGCACCCTGGCATAAGCTTTTCCCGGGAGGCTGAGCAGTGTGATACCACGATAGTTCGAGCACACTCTCCAGTCCCCCTTCTTGAAGATGGGAACCACCACCCCGGTCTGCCAGTCCATGGGCACTGTTCCCGACCCCCATGCGACACTGAAAAGGCGTGTCAACCTAGACAGCCCAACAATGTCCAGCGCTTTCAACATCTCAGGGCGGATCTCATCCACCCCTGGCGCCTTGCCACCAAGGAGCTTTTTGACTACCTTAGCGACCTCTGCCAGGGATATGGGTGAAACCACCCCAAAGTCTTCCGGCGCTGCCCACTCTCCGGGGGACATGTTGGCCGGGTTTAGGAGTTCCTCAAAGTGCTCTTTCCACCGCCCGACGATGTCCCCAGTCCGGGTCAGCAGTCCCCCCCCCCTGCTGAGAACAGCCTGGGGTAGACCCTGCTTTCCCTTCCTGAGCCGTCGGATGGTTTGCCAGAACTTCCTTGAGGCCAACCGAAAGTCCTTCTCCATGGCCTCCCCGAACTCCTCCCATGCCCGAGTTTTAGCCTCCGCGACCATCGCCGCTGCAGCCCTTCTGGCCCGCCGGTACCCGTCAGCTGCTTCAGGAGACCCCTTGGCCAGCCAGGCCCGAAAGGCCTCCTTCTTCAGTTTGACGGCTTCCCTCACCCCCGGTGTCCACCACCGGGTTCTAGGGTTGCCGCCACGACAGGCACCGATGACCTTCCGGCCACAGCCGCGAGCAGCCGCGTCCACAATAGAGGCTTTGAACAAGGTCCACTCGGATTCCATGTCCCCAGCCTCCCTCGGGATTTGTGAGAAGTTCTTCCGGAGGTGGTAGTTGAAGACCTCCCGGACAGGATCCTCTGCCAGACGTTCCCAGTTCACCCTCACTACACGTTTGGGCTTGCCAGGTCTTTCTAGCCGAGTCCCCCGCCATCACGACCAGGTGGTGATCAGTTGACAGCTCTGCTCCTCTCTTCACCCGAGTGTCCAAGACATACGGCCGCAGATCAGATGATACGATTACAAAGTCGATCATTGATCTCCGGCCTAAGGTGTTCTGGTACCAGGTACACTTATGAGCCACCTTATGTTCGAACATGGTGTTCGTTATGGACAAACTGTGGCTAGCACAGAAGTCCAACAACAAAACACCATTCGGGTTCAGATCGGGCAAGACGTTCCTCCTAATCACGCCCCGCCAGGTTTCTCTGTCATTGCCCACGTGAGCGTTGAAGTCTCCCAGGAGAACTATGGAGTCGGCAGGCGGCGCCCTTTCCAGGACCCCTCCCACCAACTCCAAGAAGGCTGGATACTCCGAAATGCTGTTCGGTGCATAAGCACAAACAACAGTCAGAGCCTTACTCCCCGCAACCCGTAGGCGCAGGGAGGCGACCCTCTCGTTCCCCGGGGAAAACTCCAAAACAGCGGCGCTCAGCCGGGGGCTCATGAGTATCCCCACTCCCGCCCGGCGCCTCTCACCCTGGGCAACTCCAGAAAAGGACAAAGTCCAACCCTTCTCCAGGAGCTTGGTTCCAGAGCCCATGCTGTGCGTGGAGGTGAGCCCAACTATATCTAGCTGGTACCGCTCCACCTCCTGCACCAGCTCCGGCTCTTTACCCGCTAGTGAGTTGACATTCCACGTCCCTAGAGCTAGTCTATGCCGCCGGCGATCGGCCCGCCCAGGTCTCCCGCCTGGCCCGCCGCCCGGTCTACATAGCACCCGACCCCGATAATTCTCCCTGCGGGTGGTGGGTCCACAGGGTGACTGCTGCTCCATGGTGTTTTTTCGGGCTGAGCCCGACCGGACCCCATGGGCAAAAGCCCGGCCACCAGACGCTCGCCGACGAGCTCCCCTCCTGGGTCTGGCTCCGGGAGGGTGCCCCAGTTTCCCTTGTCCGGGCAAGGTAGCTTCAGTCCGTGGGCTGCTTATCATCAGGGTTTATTGAACCACTCTTAGTCTGGGCTCTCCCCCGAGACCTGTTTGCCTTGGGAGACCCTACCAGGGGCTGATGCCCCGGACAATATAGCTCCCAGGATCACTGAGCCACTCAAACTCCTCCACCACGTTAAGGTGGCGATTCATAGGAGGAGTATAGTGGAAATATCACACACAAATCATTGACGATACATTTGGACATTTGCCTAAACTTCTGTACTAAACCAATAGCTAAAAATGTTTTAATTCACTTGATCAAAGTAAAACGTTTTTTTTTTTTTTTTTTGTTCTGTCATCAACCAACTTAAACCAGTAACACATATACTGCTATATATACATCTTAAATAATGTGTTTTCTGTATATTGTACCACTGAAATTATTCAAATAGCCCTTGTGGTTGAGGAGATAATCTGGATTTAGTATGGGTATGCAAACCATTCGCAATTTTTGAGAAGACACGGTTAGGGGTTAAAAGGTTCCTAAATGTGTGTCTCTCTCTCTCTCTCTCTCCAGGTCTAGAGAAGGGCAGTCAGTACAGTTTCCAGGTAGCAGCCATGACAACCAATGGAACCGGTCCAGCCAGTGACTGGTATAATGCTGAGACGCCGGAGAACGACCTGGATGGTAAGAACAGAGAGAGAGAGAGAGAGAGAGAGAGAGAGTAAAGAGTGTGAAAGCAATGATCTGTACAACAGCATGTAAATACTTCCACTGTCCCGACACACACATGAATATTTAACCACCTAAGACGGATAGATGGAGGAAAGATTCACCTCAGGGAAGGAGGGAGGAGGGCACAGGAGGGATAAGATGGTTGGATGGAGAAGGGGGATGTGAAGGAGAAAGGAGAGGAAATTGAAGGAAAGGAAAGGTATTTCACAAGAGCATACAAAGCATGAAAAAGAATAGCGGCAATTAAATAATATTTTTCTGTGCATCATTAAAAAACAAAACTAATAAAACCAGGAAAAACTACTTTGTTTACTATACATAAGCTATACACATTTAATAAATGGTTGATACGTACAGTCATTTTCTTTTCAAACCCACAAAAGAACAATAGAAAACAGACACAGACACTATTTCTTCCCCTCCTTTTCCATTGACAATGATGACCATACCGCCTAGTGCTGTGTAGAATGTTCAACATACAATGAATCCCTGGAAATTGAACTACATGAAGAATGTATTGATTTTCAGGTGGTGTAAGTGTGTATTAATGTATTTGAAATAAGTATAACTTCTCCTTCCAGCACCATGAGTGGAGGCCACTGTACAGCATTAGAGTTTTGCAAACGCAGTTGTCATATCAATATATTCAATCATTTAATTTCATGAAATGATTACAAATGCTAAATAGAGGAGGATGTTTTTACAACGCCCATAATGCGTTAAAATCATACTTAAAATGCATTGTAATTGTCTTATAGCACTGTCATTGTGTTAAGAGCACTCATACATATACATATACATTATTTTTGCTTTAATAACCCATCATGAAGCATTTTATGACTTGTTATAATTGTTTTTTAAATGTATTTATTTTGTATTGCTGCTCACAGACATCTTTTTTATACATATTTATATATAAATAAATATATATATATATATATATATATATATATATATATATATATATATATATATGTGTGTGTGTGTGTGATTATAAGTTACTCTAAGTGGTCATTGTTTGCTTAGTATTTTATTTTCCAAATGTTGTTGTTGTTCTTGCATAGATGTAATGATGCTTTTACTTTACTTAATTACACATGTAAACATTATAATGTATTTTAACGGTGACTATAATACATTATGAATATAGTATAATGTGTTACAACAATGGGAATACAAACAAAAAAATGTGAGTGAGTGAATAGCAATTATGAAGTAAATTGATACTTGACTTTAAAAAACACTTTATAATGTCTTATAATTATTGTTATAAAGCATCATGACTGTTCACGAATGCTTATAAATAAAGAGAAAGCTACATGGATGGCTGTAAAACGAGAGAGAAAACCAGCCAACCGATAATTGGTTAATTCGAAAAGTTGACCCCTGAATCTCAGGAGGGGGATGTCCTGGTCAGCAGGAAGCAGATGAGATGAAAGAAAACAAACACATCCATGCTAACTGTGTTTCCAGGCCGGCACAGAGGGAGGCGGAAATCTCGTTTCAATGGATTATCACTCAATGAAGTGATATGAAGCGTTTCCCCCCGAGGAGAGAGAGCCCGCTAATCTGATCCGATCTGATGCTGAAATAACACAAAGTGTCAGGACCTATTAGGGCTTAATACACAGTTAACAGGGTTAGCATCTGTAAGCCACAGCTGACCCAAGTACCTGCAACTCCTGCGGCTAACCGGGTGAGCTTCAGAGACGGCACGACAGAGACACTGAGGTCTGACGCGTCATTGTGTGTTTCTGCAGAGAGTCAGGTTCCCGACCAGCCCAGCTCCCTGCACGTCAGGCCGCTTCCCAACAGCATCATCATGTCCTGGACTCCGCCCCTCAGTCCAAACATCCTGGTTCGAGGCTACATCATCGGCTACGGAGTGGGGAGCCCCTATGCCGAGACGGTCCGAGTGGACAGCAAACAGAGATACTTCTCCATCGAAAACCTGGGTAAGGATGGGGGGGAGGAAACAGAAACATTGGTGCTTCCGGCTCTAGTACTAAGCTAGGGGGAGCTGCTAGCGCCATGAACAGAAAAAATACTCAGACAACACATTTTTCCATAAAGATGCTATAGAAACATTGAAATATGGACTAGTCAACAGATCTGATGCCTTATATCTTTTGGGGAACAAATAGTGTAAGAACTTGGTTTTCACTCATCTCAGTGCATTGTACCCAACGTATCCTCATACGACTCGTATGCTATATCTTAAAACAAGTGAATCCTCATTTTTCTTACGTTTTCTGACGAATGTCCAGCAACACCAATCGATTTCTGCTCATCATGCTGCGTCTTTATCTACGGGTTTCTACGAATTACAGCAATTTCTTTTTTACTTGTTATAGCTGAGAACGCTGGAATTTGAAACGTGATCTCTGATCCGTGCCTTGCTAAAGGGCAACCTGGCAGTGGTGTCCGACACCAGCCAGACACACCTGCAGAGAGAGAATCTGGAAGTTGTGAGCTGAAGATGAATCCCTGATATACGTTCACATCGCTGTAGAAAGCTTTTTCATGCATACTGTCTTATCAGCACCGAAATTAAACGTGATTCCATGAATTCACGTTTCCAATGTACTTATCAACATCAAATATTTTATATTTCCGCCAGCCGTCAATCCAGCTGCTCCTGCAGACAAAGTGCCAATATTGACTCAGCGCCTATCCGTTCCAGTAATTTATTGTGATGATGAAATCCCCATTTAATTACTATCAATAATTCAAAGAAATGTAATAAGAAAGCAGCTTGAGGAGGAAATCTAATTGTGAAGGGAGAGAAAACATCTTCCCTAGCGAGCACAACAAGCAATCTGCATGCCAAAGAAGACAATAACAAATAGGGGGAATTTTCCTACGCAGATGAAATTTCCCATCTTGGGTCTCATAATGGGGGAGTAATGGAAAAGTGAAATCCAGCCGTACACACGGGAGCGAGCGCACACATGTACACGAGATTTATAATTCATGGTGATCATTAATTCATGCGGCGAGGCGTCTGGGGAGCGCAGCGGGCGCGTTTGTTTAACTAAAGCGAGGGTTTGACGCTACATGGAGACGTACGACATCGGCACATCGAGAGTGACCAGCGGCGGCATTGACGATCGGGTTCATACGGTCGCGGTCATCATGTCTTCAGGTCTTCATGTGACAGGTTAGGACTATTGGACAAAATATCACGTTCCCAAAACCTGGAGGACCAACTGAAATTGTTAAACCATAATCACAATCATTCCCAAGGGTTTAGCTTTACGTTCGTGACCATTTTTTCTAAATTTCCATAATACATTTTGGTGCGACATTTTGTTTCTAGCTAGCGAGTTTCTAACTTGCTAGCGAGCCCTACCACATATACCGGCATCCTCAACAGGAAGGCAGTAGTAGAGTAGTAAAACCCGCCTCTTGCTTGATTTGATTGGCTGCATTGGGCCTGTGTGACATTGAATACAAGTGAATATTTTAAAACCACTCGCCGTAAAAAACACAAGCCGTACCAGAGGCAAACAACGTGTCACGCGTCTTGTGATCGGGAAAGCAAATTGTCTCAAAACATTTTATGAATACGTTTCATTTCGACCATGTATCACGTTTGCAGAAATGCACAATGCCACATGGTTAACGTTGCAGAGCAATGGGCAAAGTGACAACTGTTTGCTGTCCTGGCTCCTCATTGGTGGAACGAGCTCCCCATTGACATCAGGACAGCAGAAAGTCTCTACATCTACCGTCGCAAACTAAAAACACATCTTTTTCGACTATACCTTGAATAGGGAGGGTAGCGCCGTAGTAGCACTTTAGTAGCACTTAAATGTCCCTTACCAATAGCACTTTGTTGTTTAGCACTTTAGTAGCACTTAAATGTCTCTTACTGATAGCACTTTGTAGTTTAACACTTTAGCAGCACTTAAATGTTTCTTACTGATAGCACTTTGTAGTTCAACTTTAGTGAAGAAATTGTACTTGCTTGATTCTTGTTGTTCTTAGTTTGTACTCATGGTTTAATGCACTTATTGTAAGTCTCTTTTGATAAAAGCGTCAGCTAAATGACATGAAATGTAATGTAATGTGATGTAATGTAATGTGATGTAATGTAATGTAATGTAAGGTTTAGGTACCGAAGCCAATTGGTTATGGTTAGAAAAAAGATTGTGGTTTGCGGGTAAAATAATACTGTAACAACGTAACTAGCGTACATAAATAACAACCGCCCTTCTTACATCACGTTATGTACCAAGCCTAGCCAGCCAAAACAAAGACACTTCACATGTATTGTGAAAAGATTTATTAAACGTTTTGAATATTGCTGATTTGAGAAATGAAACCCAGCATTATTATAGTAAAGTAAAAATATAGATTAGATTAGATATACTGTATTCATCCCCAGGGAGAAATTTCTTAAACATATATAACTCTATATAACTTTCTTTAAAATGTTCCCCCCCTCTTCAACATTTAAATAAATAAAGTTGCTGGAGTGTATGGAAGGGGAAAAAATAATAGAAAAAAGATCTCAAAAGTTACATATTCAAATGATTGTTGTATTTGCTGAATGTCATTTGAAATAATTATTTGTTCCCTTCTCTCTCTCTCTCTCTCTCTCTCTCAGAGCCGAGCTCGCACTATGTGATTTCCCTGAAGGCATTCAATAACGCCGGCGAGGGTGTCCCTCTGTATGAGAGCGCTGTTACTCGATCCCTGACAGGTACAATCACACACACTGATAATCACAGTAACCCTGTGTTTACAGCACTCTGGTGCTGTGTTCACACACATTATGAAATCTAAGTATTAGGTTTCATGTCAGTCAGATGACTGTGTCAGTGTCAGTGTATGAAAAAACAATGTACAATGTGCTGTGAGTATGAGGATGTGACCACAGTACTACTATTAGTACTAATAATGGCCCTGTTTACACCCGTGGTCACCTGATCACATCTCACTTCTCATGCAGATAAACATTTGCATCATTTGTGTACGCAAAAACCAAATGCATTGTTGTTTTTTACAAAGTGGAAGCAGCACTTCCTGTGCCTAGCCGACCGTAAATTGAAAGAAGAACAAGAACAAGAAAAACTGGGGCTATTCCTTGGGACTATCGCACAAGTTGTGGACAAAGCCTGGTTATGCAATTTGAAGATCCAGCTGAAATGAGAAAAAAGAAAGAACCAAAGGAGGCTTTGATGACGTATTTCCTGGATCAGGACACATCAGCATTTACACTAGAAACCACCTTCAAGTGGATTGAGTGGTCAGATTGAGTTCTGTAGAGCGTCTTGGCGGTCCTTTACACTTGTTTTTAGAGCTGTCCACTCGAGATCAGGTCGTCCAAAACACATTTTAAAACCAAGTGTAAACAAGGTCATATTATAGTTCATCAATAGAAATATCATTACTAACACTAATCACATTACTATCAGATGCTGGCCCAGTTCTACTGCAGCTATGCAGCGATGTGCCTGCTCATGTTTTTGGTAAACTGGATATTCATCCGTTTGCAGCTAATGCTGTTGTGAGTTGCCTGAAGGAGAGGAGACATCAGCTTCTGTGTTTTAAGGAACATGAACTAGTTTATTTAAGTCTATGTTCTCAAACTGAACTTTTGAGCTAGCTCTTGAAAGAAGTGTGTATGTAAATATCACACACATGCACACACTGAGCTATGAACTTTACTGCTTAACCTTTGTGAGACAGCAGCAGCAGCGTTAGCAACACATTAGTTGTATTAGTAATGATGTCTGTCTTTGGAACATGTAGCTCATGTAGTTGCGGCGCTATCGGTGCTAGCAGCATGAAGCAGCAGCAGTAATAGCCAACGTAGCAGAGGAGGCAGCTGGTTTCCTAAAAGTAGGCTAGATGTCTTGGTTTTGTGAACATGATCTATCCCACCTCAGTGTTTAATGGACATTCATGAGGAAGCTTGTACTTATAGCTGATTCAGGAGAAACATTAAAGAGACAGTCCGGCCCCTCGGTCCGGAGATATTCATCCAGAGTAAAGAATGCGTCCCAGGCGTCTGTGTGCGCGACATGTATGAACTAAGTGTGTGTTTTGTGTGACGGCTCATGATTGGAGGAGAAGCATGTGTCTGCGAGTGAGAGACTCATTAGCTTTTCCTACAGAGTATGAATAATAATAATCCATTTAATTTATATGGTGCTTTTCAAGATACTCAAAGACACTTTACATTATACACCGTAGACACAGCTACTGGGAGCAATGCAGGGTTAAGTGTCTTGCTCAAGGACACATTGACTAGGGTGGGGATTGAACTGCCAACCCCTTGATTGAAAGACGGGCATGTTAACCACTGACTCATAGTCGCCCTGTATGGGCTGCAGAAGTGAGATAAATGAAACACATCCGACTCTCAGCCAAGTTTCATCTTATGAATTAAACAGCCGGCCCTCCTCTGCTCACCCATGCAGCCCGTGGCGGACATAAATCCTTTATTGCGTTCATAAATATGCCACGTTTCTGAGTTTTTGTCTGCCCCTCGTGATGTGATGATAGTCACGGCAGCGGAGGCCGCTGTGTTCTTAACCTTCATTACGCTATGTTATCATAAACTTTTCAACAAAAGATTATTTTTAACTCGCTCGTGTTGTCTTTGATGGAGTTTTCTTGAAATGAGGAAGCAGTAGTGATGAAGAGCGAGATAGGGGAGATGAAGGTCAAGTATGGATCCTAGAAAGAGAGAAACAGCAGTGGGTCCCAGAGAGAGAGAGAGCGATTTGATGGACCTTAATGATAGCTCATGGGAAGAGAAGGGAATGACAGCAGGAACGAGGACATGAGGATAGTGAGCAGAAGACAGAAGGAGAGGCGTGGGATGTAGAGAGAAAGTAAAACACATCTTCTTTAGCTACGCGGAAACAAACACACGTACACATTATGAAGAAAAAGCTTTTTCATTCTTCTGAAACAGCTCGTAACGTTCCATGTTTACACGGAGCGGCTAAGGAACCAGAGTACACATGTCAGCTGGATAAAAGATGTGGCCTCACAAAGGATTCCCCTACAGACATATTCTGAGATATTTGAAAAAAGTTATCTTCTTTGAATAATAATTCTGTCTGATATGGGGCTGCTACCTTGTTCTCTCTTATTTGATGAAGTAATTTAAAAGAAGTGTATTCATTTAATTCCATTCCAAGATTTCCTGGTGAGCTCAGTAAATACAATCTGTACTGGGGCTGGATGGATGATTGGTTCTTCTCAGATAACATCTTCCCCACCCAGTAGAAAAACCTTCTGAAAAACATCTGTAATTGTAGAGATACATACACACTCACAACTTGAGTTCTGTAGAAACACGTAATACATTCGGAAAACTATAGAGATACTTACACATCTGTTATTTTAAAATACGTAGATACACCTGGAATTGTATAGAGGTACATAGAAACATCTGGAATTCTTAAGAGATAAGCAGACACATCTGGAATTCTTTAGGAATATTCATGTAGAGGTGTAGTCTTACATGGAGGTCTGTAGAGATGTAGTCTCACATGGAGGTCTGTAGAGGTGTAGTCTTACATGGAGGTCTGTAGAGAGGTAGTCTCACATGGAGGTCTGTAGAGATGTAGTCTCACATGGAGGCCTGTAGAGAGGTAGTCTCACATGGAGGTCTGTAGAGATGTAGTCTCACGTGGATGCCTGAAGAGATGTAGTCTCACATGGAGGTCTGTAGAGATGTAGTCTCACATGGAGGCCTGTAGAGATATAGTCTCACATGAAGTTCTGTAGAGATGTAGTCTCACATGGAGGTCTGTAGAGATGTAGTCTCACATGGAGGCCTGTAGAGATGTAGTCTCACATGGAGGTCTGTAGAGATGTAGTCTCACGTGGATGCCTGAAGAGATGTAGTCTCACATGGATGCCTGAAGAGATGTAGTCTCACATGGAGGTCTGTAGAGATGTAGTCTTAGATGGATTTATGTAGAGATGTAGTCTCACATGGAGGCCTGAAGAGATGTAGTCTCACATGGAGGTCTGTAGAGATGTAGTCTCACATGGAGGCCTGTAGAGATGTAGTCTTACATGGAGGTCTGTAGAGATGTAGTCTCACAAGGAGGTCTGTAGAGATGTAGTCTCACATGGAGGTCTGTAGAGATGTAGTCTCACATGGAGGCCTGTAGAGATGTAGTCTCACATGGAGGTCTGTAGAGATGTAGTCTCACATGGAGGTCTGTAGAGATGTAGTCTCACATGGAGGTCTGACGAGATGTAGTCTCACATGGAGGTCTGTAGAGATGTAGTCTCACATGGAGGTCTGTAGAGATGTAGTCTCACATGGAGGTCTGACGAGATGTAGTCTCACATGGAGGTCTGTAGAGATGTAGTCTCACATGGAGGTCTGTAGAGATGTAGTCTCACATGGAGGTCTGACGAGATGTAGTCTCACATGGAGGTCTGTAGAGATGTAGTCTCACATGAAGGTCTGAAGAGATGTAGTCTCACATGGAGGTCTGTAGAGATGTAGTCTCACATGGAGTTGCAGTGTGACAGTCAGGAGTTGATCAACTGAGACCCTCAGGGCTGGGACAGACCCTGTTAAGGTCATCAACAGTGACACACACTCACTGTCTGCCTTTTCAAGCTGAATTCTCCTCCACTTTATAGCGGCAGGCTTCAGGAGAGTTTTTTACGAGAGCTTTAAAAAACGTCTCGTTAACGGTGGGTCCTCGTTAATATACGGCCTCATCCCTCGGCCCGCCGCCCACACACTGCAGAGACAGAGCTGATCCTCAACCAACTACCACGCCGCCATTAAATCAAGGTCTGGAGGACCACAGAGAGGGACCAGGAAGGAGATGGGCGGGGGATACAAGCAATACGAAAGGATGGAGGGCAGAGAGGAAGTGTGGGGCATAAGTAATAGAAGGAAGAGAATGAGAGCTAATTGGAGGAAAGACACGGAGGAATGGAATGGAAGGAGGGGTCAGGATTTAGGTAGTAGCAGGTAAAAAGGGAGATATGGTAGGGGGGGAGGGGGCGATTTCTAGAAAAATTTAGAAAGGATAAAGGAAAGCGAGCAGACGGAGGAAGGATGTAGAGAGGAAGGAAATAAGGGATGAAGGAAGGAGAGAGCGGAGGGAGGAGTGCCGTGCTTATCAGTATTCTGTCCTGACCGGAGCTTTATTGTGATGCTGGACGACCAGTTTAACAGCGACATCGCTGCAGCTCCAGACACCTCTTTCATCAATCTCTCTCTCCCTCTCTCTCTCTCTCCCTCCCTATCCCTCTCTCCTGCCCTCTCCCTCTCTCTCTCCCTCCCTATCCCTCTCTCCTGCCCTCTCCCTCTCTCTCTCTCCCTATCCCTCTCTCTCTCCTACCCTCTTCCTCTCTCTCTCTCCCTATCCCTCTCTCTCTCTCTCTATCCCTCTCTCTCTCCCTCCCTCCCTCTCTCTCCCTCCCTCTCTCCCTCCCCCTCCCTCTCTCCCTCCCCCTCTCTCTCTCCCTCCCCCTCTCTCCCTCCCTCTCTCTCCAAACCCGCTCTCCCTCTCTCCCTCCCTCTCTCTCCCTCCCCCTCTCTCTCCCTCTCTCCCTCCCCCTCTCTCTCCCTCTCTCTCCCTCCCCCTCTCTCCCTCCCCCTCTCTCTCTCCCTCCCCCTCCCTCCCTCTCTCCCTCCCCCTCTCTCCCTCCCCCTCCCTCCCTCTCTCTCCCTCTCCCTCCCCCTCCCTCCCTCCCTCTCTCTCCCTCTCTCTCTCTCCCTCTCTCTCCCTCCCGCTCTCCCTCTCTCCCTCCCTCTCTCTCCCTCCCCCTCTCTCTCCCTCTCTCCCTCCCCCTCTCTCCCTCCCCCTCCCTCCCTCCCTCTCTCCATCTCTCTGTCGATGTACATTTCTCTCCATCAGCAGCACATTGGATGTCAGTGTTGATCCTCTCAGTGGTCTCGTTTAGAGCCTCCTTCATCTCCCAGGACCGATGTCGCCTTCACGTGAACTCACTAAGAGTCACGATAAGTTAGACGTTCGAGAGGTATAAATCCAGTAAGAGCATCTTGCGCCACATTGGGCCACACTTCCTCGCCCTCTACCTCCAACGCCCTCGCTCTGACCGCGCCCGTCTTCAAACTCGACCTTCATTTGATCTCATCGACACATCCGTGAAGTTTCATAACGGCATGGCTTATCCAGCAGTAAACGCATCTATTTTCACACAATTTATGTGAGGGACAAAGTGTCATTCCTTTGTCAGGATATGTATGATCTTTGTCTTTGTGAATTGCACAATATTCAGAGAAGTATCAAATAATTAATTCAATTAGTAAAAATAGGAGTGACTCATTACCGTATAAAAAGCAGCGTTCTAGAAGAGCGGCATAAAAAGACTGAGAATAGAGGCGTTTAATGGCGTTTATGGCTTTCCATAATCTCGGTGACTAAAATACAAACATTTGGCAAAGGATTCAAAACCTTCTCTGTTGTCAGATGATCAAACAGGTTGGAAGCCAAAAGTTTAAAACCACCTCTGAATTGTCATTTATGTAATTTATGCTGTTCACAAATGCATTTTCCAATTCAAACATAACAACCAATTCAAACAAATATAAAAATAATTTTACTAATAACTAAAACCTCAAACTAACCCTAACTTCATTAAATGTCAATATTCGAGATACATTCCCAACTTATTTAAATATTATTTGCTCCTGAAAAGCATAAAAATATATTTTTGACATCATTATTTACAGGATATTTTCAACGGATCACCTGACATGGATTGGGTCACATTTGTTGGTGGAGTTTTGAGACTCTATGTTGTGTTAAAGTGCTGTTAGCTTTGAGGAAAGATGACGTTCAACGTATGAGTCCGGCCTACTAAGGCTTGTCTTTAGCTACAGGCACTTTATGAGGTCAACTAGGCCACTGCTGATGGTTACTGGGTGGATCAACCAGAAGCACTCCTGGTCAGTTGGAACCCACATAGTAACCAACAGAGACCATTTGCACCATTGTCAACAGTCTGGATCGTGTCGGAGGATCTGAGGGCTGATGTTGGAGCCTAAAGAGGAAAAGGCTCTCCCACCCACAACCTGACTATTACCAACAACTCAGTGATGGCCCCGCCCCCGACTGCCAGGAACCTCGGTGTGACACTTGACGTCAACTCTCCGTGACATTACTAAAACAACACGCTCCTGTAGATTCATGCTGTACAAGAGGAGAATCCTCTTCTCACTCAGAAGGCAGCACAGGCTCTGGTCCAGGCTCTGGTCCAGGTTCTGGTCCAGGCTCTGATCATCTCACGTCTAGACTACTGTAACTCCCTCCTTCAGGTCTACCTGCTAATGCCATTCGACCTCTACAGCTCATCCAGAATGCAGCTGCTTGACTGGTCTTTAACCTCCTAAATTTACCCACAATCCTCCGCTCCTCCGTGACCTTGGTTACCGGTGGCTGCAGCATCCGCTTCAACACATTGGTACTTACGTACCGTGCTGCGAACAGATCAGATCCAGTCTACATCCAGGACATGGTCTAACCTCAAACCCAGGACATGGTCTAACTTCACACCCAGGACATGGTCTAACCTCACACCCAGGACATGGTCTAACCTCACACCCAGGACATGGTCTAACTTCACCCAGGACATGGTCTAACCTCACACCCAGGACATGGTCTAACCTCACACCCAGGACATGGTCTAACCTCACACCCAGGACATGGTCTAACCTTCACCCAGGACATGGTCTAACCTCACACCCAGGACATGGTCTAACCTCACACCCAGGACATGGTCTAACTTCACACCCAGGACATGGTCTAACCTCACACCCAGGACATGGTCTAACTTCACACCCAGGACATGGTCTAACCTCACACCCAGGACATGGTCTAACCTCACACACAGGACATGGTCTAACCTCACACCCAGGACATGGTCTAACCTCACACCCAGGACAGGGTCTAACCTCACACCCAGGACATGGCCTAACCCTACACCCAGGACATGGTCTAACCTCACACCCAGGACATGGTCTAACCTCACACCCAGGACAGGGTCTAACCTCACACCCAGGACATGGTCTAACCTCACACCCAGGACATGGTCTAACCTCACACCCAGGACATGGTCTAACCTCACACCCAGGACATGGTCTAACCTCACATCCAGGACATGGTCTAACCTTACATCCAGGACATGGTCTAACCTCACACCCAGGACATGGTCTAACCTCACACCCAGGACATGGTCTAACCGTACACCCAGGACATGGTCTAACCTCACACCCAGGACATGGTCTAACCTCACACCCAGGACATGGTCAAACTGTACACCCCACCTCGCTTTCTGCCAATCGGCTTGTAGCTCCTTCACTTCGAGCTAAGCACTCTACGACGTGACGACTGTTTGCTGTGCTGGCTCCTCATTGGTGGAACGAGCTCCCCATTGACATCAGGACAGCAGAAAGTCTCTACAAACTAAAAACACATCTTTTTCGACTATACCTTGAATAGGGAAGGTAGCGCCGTAGTAGCACTTTAGTAGCACTTAAATGTCCCTTACCGATAGCACTTTGTTGTTTAGCACTTTAGTAGCACTTAAATGTCTCTTACTGATAGCACTTTGTAGTTTAACACTTTAGTAGCACTTAAATGTCTCTTACTGATAGCACTTTGTAGTTTAACACTTTAGTAGCACTTAAATGTCTCTTACTGATAGCACTTTGTAGTTCAACTTTAGTGAAGAAATTGTACTTTCTTAATTCTTGTTGTTCTGAGTTTGTACTCATGGTTTAATGCACTTATTAAGTCGCTTTGGATAAAAGCGTCAGCTAAATGACATGTAATGTAATGTGATGTAAAGAAGCGGAGCAATTATCTACAGTTAGAAATGATTTGTTCCAGATACACATTAAACTTTGCTAAGTTCAACTGCAGTGGGTATATATCTGGGGGGTCGGCTGTAGCTCATGGGGTTGAGCGGTTGACTCGTAACCATGAGGTAGTCGGTTCGATCCCCACTCTCCCCATAGTTCATGTTGAAGTGTCCTTGAGCAAGACACTGAACCCCCGGGCGCTCCACTGCAGCCCACTGCTCCTTAATAACTAAGGATTAGTCAAATGCAGAGAATAATTTATACACAGGAACATTTCTTTCTTTCTATATCTTGATCTCATGTCTGTTTCATGTCCTGCTGCCTTCAAGTGCTCCTTTAGTCTCAAGTTCCTGCTTCAGAAGTGTATACACCCTATGAGGTGTTCAGGGTCAGCGTGAAATCGTAATTGATTTAAAAAGGTTATCGCTTTTTAAATTCATGATCGAGTACTCAATAATTTGATTCAAAAAGGTTTCGTAAAAGCTTCCTTAAATCTACGGTATTTCTAAAGGTACCTGAAGGCAGCATTTGTATTCTGAATGGTTGCAGACACAGATCCACACAGACGGGTCTCATTTGTCTAAATATGCCAACAATGTGTGAACTAATGTGATGGCTTGAAAAACATTGTCAATGTAGCTCAAATGTAGATTTTTCTAGCATTCAAATATTTTTAAAAAATCCGAAATGTAAAGTAAGCGATAGTTGATTTCACATGCATCACATCACACATGTGATTCTCATGAATGTTCCAGGGCTCTACTCTCCTCATCGAAGCAATACCAATTCAACTGAGAAACATCTTTGAGGTGTTGTGTTTCAGCTCGTAAACCCTCTGTGGATCTGGCTCCACTTCCTGTTTAAAGTAACGCCCTTCACCTTCTTACCCTTTGTCTTTTTCTCTCCTCTTCCCTCTCCTGTTTTTCACTTCCTCAACCATCCACTCCTCATTTCCTTGTCCCCTCCTCTCAAACCAACATGGCTGCCTGCTGAATGTCATCTTCTTGTATATATTATGTTGTTCTTTTTTTTTTTTTCATCACCTGTGTGTATATGGACATATAACAAACCTATATTCATCTGAATATCTGCTTGTGTCACACTCGTCTGTATATATAAATATTCATTATCACACATTCATTACACGGAATGTTTTCATTAATTATCCCCAAACACCCTGACTACCGTTAACAACCCAGACCCCATAGACCCATCTGAGGATGACCACTTCCACCTCTTTGATAAATACCCCACTCCCATGCCAGACACCAGCACTCCCATGATCCCACCGGTGGGGGTCCAAGCCGTGGCTCTGTCCTCGGACTCGGTCCGCGTCTCCTGGGCCGACAACTCTATGACCAAGAACCAGAAGGCGTCTGAGGTCCGGTACTACTCTGTCAAGTGGAAGACCAGCTACTCCACCAGTGGAAAGTACAAGGTGAACAAGACAGTCAACCCATGATGTTAATGTGCCGCGCTTCTACTTTAGTCGTATTTCCGTCATAGATGTGGACATGACTTTGGGATGAGATAGACTCGACTCATAGATCTGGTGACTTTAGACTGGACTTCACAAAATCCCCTGGGACTGGACAAAAGACTTGAGGAAACCCGTTGAATTGGGACTTGACTTCACTTGGACTTTTGACTTGGAATGACTTGATATCCCCAAACTTCCTGCCTCAACTTGAGACTTGACTTGGTACTTCAAATCAACCTGTCAAATATGTTGGGGATTTCAAACACAGTGGATGAATTGGACGTGACATTGGACCTACCAGTCATATAACTTGGGACTTGACCTTTGCCATTACCTGTCAAATAGAACCAGACTTCTGTCTCGGGACTTCATCAGATGTGAGACTTGCAAAACAAGTCCCTTCTCTGCACCTCTTTTGTCTGCAACAAAATGAATAAGTTGTTGCGTACATGTTCATCATGACTCCCTACCTACGTTTCAAGTTCACCTTATTAATACTCCGTCTGAACAAGAAGTGTTACCACAGCAAATGATTATCATCTGAGGGATAAAATGTCATACCTGCCACCTCCAGCTCTGCCTGCACTCAATTAAATCTAGTGAGCCCTCCCTTGCAGCTGTATAACCACTCAAGTCAAGACTAAATAGCACAGCTTCTGTCAACAATAATCACGCAGTTTGACACCAGAGCTATAGCAATCTGAGCAAAAAAACAACTGGAGCAACATCTTTATTAGTTTTTCTCCATTTCAGAAGCTATAATTGATCAAGACATCTCTTAAAAAATAATTCTCAGCTGACAGAAACAGTTAAGATTGTTTGGCAGTACGATACTAAAACATAAGCTGAGATCATTTGGATGTGTTCACTCCTTCACTGAACTCATCATGTTCTCCTGTTCACCTGCTGACACTTCTTTTCTTCTCTTGTGGATTTGTGGAAAACTTCAAAAACACTTGAAATAGGAAATCTATACAAGGGCAGACAGTCTGCTCACCTTAATAAACTGGGGGAAGGCAGAGAGAGAGAGGAGTCTGTCCTTCTTATTTTTTTTTTATCTCGGCGCCACAAGGACAAACACAAGGACAAACTTCAGACATGACATAAGATGCTCGGAGGACGAAAGCACTTTGAATGCATTTTGGCATTAGTCAAGTCTTTCCTAAAGGCAGCATACCTGTATTGTATTCTCTGTTTCTTGTTGAGACTTGTCAAGGCACATCTGTCTGTTGTGTGTCCAGTCCGCAGACACCACGGCGCTCAGCCACACCGTCACCGGCCTCAAACCAAACACCATGTACGAGTTTGCTGTCATGGTGACCAAAGGCCGCAAGTCCAGCACTTGGAGCATGACGGCGCACGCCACGACGTACGAAGCAGGTGGGTCTCTCAGACATAGCTCGTGTTTCTAGTTGTGTCCCTTTGAGTTGTGTCCCTTTGGATTGTGTTACTGGTATCTGTGCACTACAAACTACATCCTTGGGGTGCATGCCGAGCGTATCTTAACCTCAGCTAACCTAATTCTAACCCTAATCAAAACCCAAGTCTTAACTCTGAAACATCCATTTGCCCTTGGGGTGCTTTTCATTTCACCATATAGTGTTCCCTACAGTTGTGACAGATATTGTCATACACCACTCCAGTCCATTTTTAGGGTGCGCCAGAAGAGATTTTAAGGTTTAAATATTTACCATTAAATTAATGAATTAATAATACCAACGTTTAGCACATAAGGACAAAGGAGCGAGCTGCAGCATCAAATGGCCTTGGCATCAAAATATATATTGGCTAAATATATAGTAATTGGATAGAAGTCTATATAAATGACTCTACTTCTCTCTTGATTTATTACCTCAGTAAACATTGTAAACAGAGTTTATTTTTACGATTTAAGTTTTTCTCTAGTTTTATGTCTTCTTCAATGCAGCATGATGTTCATTTAGTAAATTGTGGTTAATTTAGAGTAAAATAGACCAGAAAGCAGGGTATGCTTCAGGACTGTGATTGACAGGTTGTTGCCGCTACCACAGCTCTACCAGCTGTACCGTTCATAATATGATAGGCTCTGTTCACCGGTTGCAAATAAAACTAAAACAACTGTAATCCAAGATGGTGACAGACAAATCTCAGAACTCAAGGCTTCAAACGGCAGTCCACAAACCAATGGGTGATGTCACTATGACGATGTCCACTTCTTACATACAGTCTATGCAGTCGAGCCATTTGACTAGCATAGGAATAAATCGAACGCTGTGTCCAGCTCTCTTTATAAATGTATTCAACTTACGTTATCCTCCATGAAATGGACCTCGAGTTCAGTTTTTTGTTGTCAAACTTTTGTTTCCAAAGTCAAGAAGAAACCTTTAGAACTGTAGTGTTTGTTTTCAGTTGTGCTAAAATGTTCCTCCGTCACTTCCTCTTCACTGACATGCAAAACACTCAGCTGAACACAGACAGCTCTGTCTTTCTCTGGAGAATTTGTTGAAAGTCATTCTGGAAAAAACAGGGATAAAGTCAGCGAGGGCAGGTTTTGGGAAACAAGGGTTCACCTAAACAATATGGAGGTGAAACCGTCTGCTCTTCTTTCCCCTCCCGAACAGTGATTACTTTTGACACTGGGTTTAACGACGCACAGAAATCTGGTTTTGGTTCAGTGAGGTGTAATGCAGAAACTCGTCCCCCGCACACACAATAACCGTCTGCAACAATGAAACCCAACCGCAGACGGAAATCAAAATGTCAAGGTATCCCTTTCAGGATGTTTACAATCATGTTTGTCGGATTTGTCACCCAATTAAGCGTGAACGGCATTACCAGCGCCGGCTCCCCGGGGCCTGCTGGAATACATTGACATTCAGAGCGAGCAGACGGACTGAGCCCACTCGGTCCCTGCAGTTATCCAACAGCTCTGGACACTCAAACACTGACCACATTTGAACACAGCCGAACACAGAGAGAGCTGCCTTCACTGCAGCTCATAATGCCTCTGCCTTACTGGAATAATCAGGACTCCTAAAGACAGCAGGTGAAGGACATTAGATTATGGATTCATCGAATGCCGATATCAATTCAATAGACACGCCGGTCTCTGAAAATCTCACAACATCAACTGGACCAATTGACATTGCACTCACTGGGAGAGTTGGATTCATCCCAGAGGATGAATCCAAATGATTTTGGTGCTCCTCTGACTTCACTTTTTGTACTGTTGGAAATATGGAAATGTAATATGCAGATTGTTATGCAATTCTCATACCTCCCAGACTTAAACGCCATGCTTGGATTGTGTCCATTCTATTCCCATAATTCTAACTCTACAATAAGTGAGACATTTGTCCTGATGGTGCTGCAAAGAATTTGCTAAGAAAAAGAGAGAGAGAGAGATTTTTAAATGAGTAAATATTAATTCAAAGCACCAGTGTGTAGGATGGAGTGGCATCGAGGAGTGAGGTTGCAGATTGCAACCGACTAAATACTGAATCGTAGCTGTTTAACAATCTGACTTCCTCTTTTCCCCCCAAACAAACAAGTCAATCATAATTCATATTGCTGCAAGTGTACTTTTTCCAGAGCAGCTCTGTGCAGAGTAATTCTCCTGAGGGCCTCCCTCTGTATTTATTGAGAAGTACAGGTTGTCACCGTCACTAACAGCCTCAGCTGGACTTGGGATTTCCCGCAGCGCGTCGTGTCAGATTGAACCGTTTCATTAGCCAGTGCTGGTAATGTGAGCTTTGATATAACTCCATGGTGACAGTTGAGAAGAGGGTTGTTTTTGCGAGGCCGAGTGTTTGACATTTTTAGAGGAGCAGTTCAGGAACCTGACAGAAGTTACCCGCTGCACACGCTTTTTCTCAAGTTGCTGCTATATAAATATTAATAGAAAAATCTATATATAAAGTCACACCACCCCCACAGAACAACTAAACCGCTTAGATTGTTGTCAGGAATGTCAGGTAAAGAACAACTACACACCTTTAGTTTCAGTCGTCAGTGGTGGGGGTACACTCGACAACCATCTCCTGGATCACTGACTACCTCACAGGCAGACCTCAGTATGTCCGACTGGGCCGTGTGCTGTCTGATACGGTGGTCAGTGATGTTGGAGCCCCACAGGGAACTGTTCTGTCTCCCTTCCTGTTCACCCTGTACACCATTGACTTCAAGTACAACTCAGGGTCATACGTTCTCTGGTGGCTCTGCAGTGGTTGGGTACATTAGGGATGGACGGGAGGAGGAGTAAAGGGCAGTAGTGGATGACTTTGTGGCGTAGACCGGTAGAAATCACTTGGTTCTGAATGTGGCCAAGACCAGAGAGATGGTGGTGGACTTCAGGAGGAAGACGACGGCTACACAACCGCTGAGAGTTCTGGGAGAGGATGTGGACATGGTGGAGAGGATGTGGACATGGTGGAGAGGATGTGGACATGGTGGAGGAGGATGTGGACATGGTGGAGAGGATGTGGACATGGTGGAGAGGATGTGGACATGGTGGAGGAGGATGTGGACATGGTGGAGAGGATGTGGACATGGTGGAGAGGATGTGGACATGATGAAGAGAGGATGTGGACATGGTGGAGGAGGATGTGGACATGGTGGAGAGGATGTGGACATGATGGAGAGGATGTGGACATGGTGGAGGATGTGGACATGGTGGAGAGGATGTAGTCATGGTGGAGAGGATGTGGACATGGTGGAGAGGATGTGGACATGGTGGAGGAGGATGTGGACATGGTGGAGAGGATGTGGACATGGTGGAGAGGATGTGGACATGGTGGAGAGGATGTGGTTATGGTGGAGAGGATGTGGACATGATGGAGAGGATGTGGACATGGTGGAGAAGATGTGGACATGGTGGAGGAGGATGTGGACATGATGGAGAGGATGTGGACATGGTGGAGAGGATGTGGACATGATGGAGAGGATGTGGACATGGTGGAGAAGATGTGGACATGGTGGAGGAGGATGTGGACATGATGGAGAGGATGTGGACATGGTGGAGAGGATGTGGACATGGTGGAGAGGATGTGGACATGGTGGAGAGGATGTGGACATGGTGGAGAGGATGTGGTTATGGTGGAGAGGATGTGGACATGATGGAGAGGATGTGGACATGGTGGAGAGGATGTGGACATGGTGGAGAGGATGTGGACATGGTGGAGAGGATGTGGATATGGTGGAGAGGATGTTGACATGGTGGAGAGGATGTGGACATGGTGGAGAGGATGTGAACATGATGGAGAGGATGTGGACATGGTGGAGAAGATGTGGACATGGTGGAGAGGATGTGGACATGGTGGAGAGGATGTGGACATGGTGGAGAGGATGTGGTTATGGTGGAGAGGATGTGGACATGGTGGAGAGGATGTGGACATGGTGGAGGAGGATGTTGACATGGTGGAGGAGGATGTGGACATGGTGGAGGAGGATGTGGACATGATGGAGAGGATGTGGACATGGTGGAGAGGATGTGGACATGATGGAGAGGATGTGGACATGATGGAGAGGATGTGGACATGGTGGAGGAGGATGTAGACATGGTGGAGAGGATGTGGACATGGTGGAGAGGATGTGAACATGATGGAGAGGATGTGGACATGGTGGAGAAGATGTGGACATGGTGGAGAGGATGTGGACATGGTGGAGAGGATGTGGACATGGTGGAGAGGATGTGGTTATGGTGGAGAGGATGTGGACATGGTGGAGAGGATGTGGACATGATGGAGAGGATGTGGACATGATGGAGAGGATGTTGACATGGTGGAGAGGATGTGGACATGGTGGAGAAGATGTGGACATGGTGGAGAGGATGTAGACATGGTGGAGAGGATGTGGACATGGTGGAGAGGATGTGGACATGGTGGAGAGGATGTGGACATGATGGAGAGGATGTGGACATGATGGAGAGGATGTTGACATGGTGGAGAGGATGTGGACATGGTGGAGAAGATGTGGACATGGTGGAGAGGATGTGGTTATGGTGGAGAGGATGTGGACATGGTGGAGAAGATGTGGACATGATGGAGAGGATGTGGACATGGTGGAGAGGATGTGGTTATGGTGGAGAGGATGTGGACATGGTGGAGAAGATGTGGACATGGTGGAGAGGATGTGGACATGGTGGAGAGGATGTGGACATGGTGGAGAGGATGTGGACATGGTGGAGAGGATGTGGACATGGTGGAGAGGATGTGGTTATGGTGGAGAGGATGTTGACATGGTGGAGATGATGTGGACATGATGGAGAGGATGTGGACATGGTGGAGAGGATGTGGTTATGGTGGAGAGGATGTGGACATGGTGGAGAAGATGTGGACATGGTGGAGAGGATGTGGACATGGTGGAGAAGATGTGGACATGGTGGAGAGGATGTGGTTATGGTGGAGAGGATGTGGACATGGTGGAGAAGATGTGGACATGATGGAGAGGATGTGGACATGGTGGAGAGGATGTAGACATGATGGAGAGGATGTTGACATGATGGAAAGGATGTGGACTTGGTGGAGAGGATGTGGACATGGTGGAGAGGATGTGGACATGGTGGAGAGAATGTAGACTTGGTGGAGAGGATGTTGACATGGTGGAGAGGATGTGGACATGGTGGAGAGGATGTGGACATGATGGAGAGGATGTGGACATGGTGGAGAGGATGTAGACTTGGTGGAGAGGATGTGGACATGGTGGAGAGGATCTTGACATGATGGAAAGGATGTGGACATGGTGGAGAGGATGTGGACATGGTGGAGAGGATGTGGACATGATGGAGAGGATGTGGACATGGTGGAGAGGATGTGGACATGGTGGAGAGGATGTGGACATGATGGAGAGGATGTGGACATGGTGGAGAGGATGTAGACTTGGTGGAGAGGATGTGGACATGGTGGAGGAGGATGTAGACATGGTGGAGAGGATGTGGACATGGTGGAGAGGATGTGAACATGATGGAGAGGATGTGGACATGGTGGAGAAGATGTGGACATGGTGGAGAGGATGTGGACATGGTGGAGAGGATGTGGACATGGTGGAGAGGATGTGGTTATGGTGGAGAGGATGTGGACATGGTGGAGAGGATGTGGACATGATGGAGAGGATGTGGACATGATGGAGAGGATGTTGACATGGTGGAGAGGATGTGGACATGGTGGAGAAGATGTGGACATGGTGGAGAGGATGTAGACATGGTGGAGAGGATGTGGACATGGTGGAGAGGATGTGGACATGGTGGAGAGGATGTGGACATGATGGAGAGGATGTTGACATGGTGGAGAGGATGTGGACATGGTGGAGAAGATGTGGACATGGTGGAGAGGATGTGGTTATGGTGGAGAGGATGTGGACATGGTGGAGAAGATGTGGACATGATGGAGAGGATGTGGACATGGTGGAGAGGATGTGGTTATGGTGGAGAGGATGTGGACATGGTGGAGAAGATGTGGACATGGTGGAGAGGATGTGGACATGGTGGAGAGGATGTGGACATGGTGGAGAGGATGTGGACATGGTGGAGGAGGATGTGGACATGGTGGAGAGGATGTGGACATGGTGGAGAGGATGTGGATATGGTGGAGAGGATGTTGACATGGTGGAGAGGATGTGGACATGGTGGAGAGGATGTGGACATGGTGGAGAGGATGTGGTTATGGTGGAGAGGATGTTGACATGGTGGAGATGATGTGGACATGATGGAGAGGATGTGGACATGGTGGAGAGGATGTGGTTATGGTGGAGAGGATGTGGACATGGTGGAGAAGATGTGGACATGGTGGAGAGGATGTGGACATGGTGGAGAAGATGTGGACATGGTGGAGAGGATGTGGTTATGGTGGAGAGGATGTGGACATGGTGGAGAAGATGTGGACATGATGGAGAGGATGTGGACATGGTGGAGAGGATGTAGACATGATGGAGAGGATGTTGACATGATGGAAAGGATGTGGACTTGGTGGAGAGGATGTGGACATGGTGGAGAGGATGTGGACATGGTGGAGAGAATGTAGACTTGGTGGAGAGGATGTTGACATGGTGGAGAGGATGTGGACATGGTGGAGAGGATGTGGACATGATGGAGAGGATGTGGACATGGTGGAGAGGATGTAGACTTGGTGGAGAGGATGTGGACATGGTGGAGAGGATCTTGACATGATGGAAAGGATGTGGACATGGTGGAGAGGATGTGGACATGGTGGAGAGGATGTGGACATGATGGAGAGGATGTGGACATGGTGGAGAGGATGTGGACATGGTGGAGAGGATGTGGACTTGATGGAGAGGATGTGGACATGGTGGAGAGGATGTAGACTTGGTGGAGAGGATGTGGACATGGTGGAGGAGGATGTGGACATGGTGGAGGAGTACAGGTTCCTGGGTTTCTCCATCGACAATAGACTGAACTGGAAGGCCAACATCAACGCTGTGTACAAGAAGTCAACTCTTTTTCTTGAGGAAACTTGGATCCTTCGATGTGTACTGCAAGATGTTGGAGATGTTCTACCAGTCTGTTGGACCAGTGCTCTGATATGTTGGAGATGTTCTACCAGTCTGTTGGACCAGTGCTCTGAGATGTTGGAGATGTTATTGATTTAACATTGGAGCTTAGATTCCCTGCCTCCAATCTTCAGGCCAAGCAAAGCTGTCACTTCACACCTAATAAACCAACTGTAATATTGATCTTCTCGTCTAGTCTTTGCAAGCAAGAAAATTACAGCATTTCCCAAAAATGCGCAACAAGTCTTTAAATCGCATGAGTTGCTTTTTAATTAAAAATATGTGTTGAAGTCCCAGTGAAACAGAGGTTAGAGCATCTAAAGCTTCTGTATTGTGTCGTATTCTTCAGTGAAACAGTTGGTTGGAGTCCTCTCTGTCGTTAACTCCTCCCCGTCTATTGGCTCTGTCCCCCTCGCTCTAAAACTCGCCTCAGTCATACTCTCAAAACCAGGCCTGGATCCTGACATCCTCAACAACTACCGACCCATCTCCAATCTTCCTTTTCTGTCTAAAATACTTGAACGCACCGTTGCCAACCAACTCAAAACCCACCTAGATTCCAACCAACTGTATGAACCATTTCAATCCGGATTCAGCACAGAAACCACCCTAATCAAAGTCACCAATGACCTCCTCCTCTCCTCTGATGCCTACTCCCTCAACATCCTCATCTTAGTAGACCTCTGGGCATTTGATTAATCACTCCATCCTCCTCTCCTGTCTTCAGTCCTTCCTCCACATTACTGGCTCAGCCCTCTCCTAGTTCAAGTCATACTTCTCCGACCGCCAACAGTTCATTATCATAAATAAATCCAAGTCTGACACAGCCCCAGTCCCTTAAGGTGTCCCCAAAGGTTCAGTACTCGGCCCCCTCCTCTTCATTCTCTACTTGCTCCCCCTTGGCAGCATCATACACCACCACGTCCTTTACTTTCACCGCTACGCCAATGACACACAGCTTTACATTTCCACCAAATCCATCACACCCACTACATCAGCAAGTGCCTCACAGATAAAAAGACCTGGATGCAAGCCAACTTCCTCAAACTCAAGAGCGACAAATCTGAAATCACCTGCCCCAAATCGCTAAACAAATTGCACCACAACTTCACCCTCTCCATCGATGGCACCTCTGTTCCTGCTTCCACTCACATCTGTAACCTTGGAGTCATCTTTGATCCAACCCTCTCCTTTGAACGCCACGTCAAGCACACCACAGAAACAGCCTTCTTTCATCCTAAAAACATCCCCCGGTAAGCCCCTCCCTCTCCTCTTCAGTTGCACAAACACTCATCCTCATCTTCATCACCTCTAAACTGGACTACTGCAACAGCATCCTGTACGGCACATCCACCAAAACCATCAACACACTACAATACATCCAGAATTCTGCTGCTTGTCTCCTCTCACAATCCTACCAGAGACCAGATGCCCCCAGTCCTCCAGAGACCAGATCCCTCCAGTCCTTCAAACGCTCCACTAGTTCCCCACACAGCAAAGAATGCAGTTCAAGATGTTCCTCATCACCTACAAAGCCCTTCACAATTCTGAACCCCTTCATACCTTTCTGACCTCCTGGACAACACGCTCAGATCCACAACCTCAGATCTGCAGACGCAGTCCTCTTACCCCCCCCCCCCCCCTGCCCAAGCATCGGAACTGGGGGGACAGGACCTGCTCCATTGCTGCCCCCTCCCTCTGGAACTCTCTCCTCCATCACCTCAGACATTTTCCATCACTCTTTCAAAACAGCACTTAACACCCATTTAATGAAATCTGCATTTAGCTTGTGATACTAGTTTTTTATTTTGTTTCTCACTATTGTCATCTTTCTTGTTGTGTTGTTGTTTCTATTGTTTATCTTTACATGTAAACTGCCTTGACTACCTTTGGCGGTATACAAATAGAATGTATTATTATAAATATTATTAATAAATTTGATTGGACTGCTAAAAAGTGGGCGGTGTAGCAGAGCTACAGAGGACAGTTGGCTCCTCCCTCGTCGCTAAACCTTACAGATTGGTTGACAGATGGATGTCATGACATGGTTGGTTAATATTGGTTGGTACTAGCTCACGTAAACACAGGAAGAAGAGATGATTTTCATATGAAACACATTTGTTTACTGATAACCTTTTAGCATTATCTCAACCCTCCACTGCTGATGCTTATTTTTCTCCTCCTTTTCCTGACCATCCATAATGGACAGCTCCTAGCTCCGCCCCCAAAGACTTGACGGTGATCAGTCGCGAGGGACGACCCCGCGCCATTTTAATCAGCTGGCAACCGCCGATGGAGTCCAACGGCCGAATCACAGGTGAGGGTTCGCACAGCGATTGCCACAGGAATAGCCCTCTGCTCGTCCGAGGTACACTGTCCAATCACAGCGCACACACTCTATCCATCAGAGGTAATAGGAATTTGGTTTTCAATTAGCCTGATGATTATTTTCTTCAATATACAGATAATTCATTGTAATCTGTAAAATGTCTAAAATTAAAATTCTGTTTTTCAAATATCAAAACACGGTTCAAGATATTGAGAATTCAGTTGTTGCTCTGTGTACACCAACACACCTACACGCACACACACTCGCACACACTTTCTTCCATTGTTCTCTCTCTCCTCCTCTGGGCGATCGACCCGGCTGTAAACCCGGCTGTTTTAACGAGCTCTGCTGCTCCGGCAGTGTCCTGGAGGACGAAACAAGCGCTCCACAACACAGGGCCAAACACACACACACACACACACACACACACGTACAGATCAGATATTTTTAGATCTTATACATATTTTTTGGTCAAACTTTGTAAAAAATCCTCTTCTTCAATTTTATATTTCACACCCTATGTCTAAACATCTGTCTGTTCTAATACAGTGAAACATTCAGCATATAAACATTTTAAATATAAAGTCATATGAAAAAATTATAAATAAATCCAACATTAAAATGGAAATCTTTTAGTTTTATTAGACACTGGATACCAAAACACCAATGTTAACCGTACTTCACTGTGGATATAAATGCTCTTATGTCAGGTTACATCGTGTACTACACGCTGGATAAGAACATGCCCATCGATGATTGGGTGATGGAGGCGATCAGCGGTGACCGGCTGACCCATCAGGTCGTGGATTTGAACCTCGACACCGTTTATTACTTCAGGATTCAGGCCAAAAATGCCAAAGGAGTCGGCCCACTGTCTGAGCCCGTCCACTTCAGGACTGCCAAAGGTCTGTCAGAGAGTGTGTGTGTGTGTGTTTGCAACTGAAGATCATGACCTGCTTTAAGTATTCCTTTGTTGTCTTCATTTTAAATGTTTGCTGACTCCCTCTGTTGTTGTTTCAGTGGAACATCCAGACAAGATGGCCAACGATCAGGGTAGGCTTTGTGTGTGTGTGTGTGTGTGTGTGTGTGTGTGCGTGTGTGTGTGTGTGTGTGTGCGGGTTTGCGTGTGTGTGTGTGCTCTTCAACTTATCATCTCTATTTCATTTTATTTGAATGTTTCAGAAAATCATTAGCGTTTTTGTTCCCAAGGGCGTTTTATGTTATTTTAAACGTTTAAAATATTATTTTAAACGTTTAAAATATTATTTTAAACGGGGGGGGCTAATCCTACTGGATCCATCAGCTTCATATTTGTTGTGCTCATTTATGACTGGATGCTCAAGGACCTCATGCAATTGCGGTGATTTACATATTTTATAAACCAAAACAATGACTTCGGTCACTTGGTGATCAACAACTGCTTCACAAGCATTTCTGACAGTTGTCTCGGCAAAGAACAAGCCGACCCAGCCTGTTGCAGGCCGATACCAGATGTTTGAAAACCAGTCAGTCAGTGAATGAACTGTTGACACTTTGGAGCGTCCATCTTCTCCCCCTGGAGGTGGCACTTAAACAAACTGATGTAATCACTGACAGCTCAAAGTTTATGGTAATTATATTCAGATAGTTATAATATGTAAAGAGAAGGACGGACAGAAATGACAAATTTGATGAAGATTGGCTACAATATACATACTTATATATAAGTATTATATACATCCAAAAAAAAAATAGGTACGTCGGTGGAAATGGGTGGAATTAAAAAGTTATGAGGAAACAGGTCAAAGAGGCTAGTACTATTATCGTGTTAATCTCCCATTTGTGATGTTGTATCCTGTATTACTTTGTTGTTGTTTAATTCACGTCTATTGCAAATATCAATTGATTGTCAATGTAATTTTATCGGCCCAATTTTTTGTCCAAAACATTGCGGATATTGTAATAAAAAGTAGGAGCATAATTGTGTGACCATTGGAAAAGTTACTAGACCAAGTTATGGAGAAGTATTGCAGGACCAAAAAAACTAACTTAACAAAAATACCATCAATTTAGACAAACATTTTTTAATTAGTTCCATTGTATTCGGATTTCTCAACTAATGTCAGTCAAAAAATAAAATGTAAATAAAGGAAAAGAAGGATGAAGGAGAGGAAGATGCGTGAAAAAGAAGGTGAGAGTTGTAATAATGAATTGAGCAAAGGCTAAGGAAGGAGGAAAGGAAGGATAGAAGGAGGACAGATGGAAGGACGCTTGCCTGGAATCGTATTTGCATGTACACTAATAAGAAAGAATTGAACAAGAAAGAGAGACAAAAAGGAAAGGAATGCAAACAACTCCGACTCGGCAAGCTGCAGGAAAGTCGTTCTTCTGAGAGAGAAACAAAAGGAGAGCGAGTGAGAGAGAGAGGAAGACAAGCTTTTTGTAGTTATTAATTCAGACTTATGGGGGCGATGGAAAAGAGCTGTTTACCATATTTAAGTTCATCAAATTCAGACATAATTAACGCTCTGTTCGCTGGTTCTATTCATCAGCCGCTGCACACAGCTGGCAGAAGGGGACATAACGCTAACGAGTGAAGCCTCCAAACTTTTTTCTAATTTAAACTCTCTCTAAACTTCTGAATCTCACTGCAGCTCACAGAACATGATGAATCATTTTGAGGTTTTTAATCTTGTATTTTCCTAAATGCCCTTTGAATTTGAAGTGTAATGAGCATTCATATGAGTCTGTTGTTACACTGTTGCCATTACGTGCACAGAAATCCTCCTCATCATCATGTGGATTGCATTGCTTGGTGCCCAGAGCACACACAAAGAAAGGACAGCAATGCATCATCAGCGTGTCATGCTACCCTCTGTGAGGCTGCCCTGCGGTGCTTTGAGCTAAATGCTATTGGTTTCAATGCTAGCAGGCTGATGCTAAGCAGGCCGTCTTAATTCAGCCTTTTGGCATGCTAACATTTTCTAAGTAGCACCAATAACAACATACAGCTGAGGCTGCTCAGGAAGAAAGGGGGCTTTATTTGTCAATTAACACAACTCAATTTAAATTAATTTCTTGGCATATCCCTCCTCGATACCACACATGTGTGTTGTGTGCCTACCCTGGAGCAGTTTCTTAGGGGTTCGGTGCATAATGGCATTGTGCAGGTATTTGGTTGTAAACCAATTGTATCATAGTAATTTCAACAAATTGAAATTCTGGTATGATAATGGCACTATGTGAAAGGTCAGAGAATCACTAAAGTTATTGCAATCCATCCCAAGGGCAACAAGAATGTCTCTATCAAATTTCTATCATCCTGGTGGACAGGAGAGAGAATGCAGCTTTAACACATGAAGCATAGACTTCTATACAACCAGAGGAGTCACCCCCTGGTGGTCAGGCGAGAGAATGCAGCTTTAACACATGAAGCATAGACTTCTATACAACCAGAGGAGTCGCCCCCTGGTGGTCAGGAGAGAGAATGCAGCTCTAACACATGAAGCATAGACTTCTATACAACCATTGGAGTCGGCCCCTGGTGGTCAGGAGAGAGAATGCAGCTCTAACACATGAAGCATAGACTTCTATTCAACCATTGGAGTCGCCCCCTGGTGGTCACTAGAGAGAATGCAGCTTTAACACACGAAGCATGGACTTCTATACAACCAGAGGAGTCGCCCCCTGGTGTTCAGGAGAGAGAATGCAGCTCTAACACATGAAGCATAGACTTCTATTCAACCAGATGAGTCGCCACAGTTGGCCCCTTTTGACTCAGTCGCCACCTGAAGGAGGCAATTCAACATTCTCCATAAATGTTAAAGGGGCTGGCTCTCATCCTCCCAACCTGCTCTATGATCAGGAATCGACTCCCATCTTATTATAGCTGGCTACAGTATATACAGGGTGGAAACGGCACTCAGACCACCTGTGTCCGGAGCCAAAGTGATCACTGCTTTCTACAAATGCAGTCTGGAAATTTCCAGTCCAGCTGGACGTAAGCACAGTGAAGGATGGAGACACTGAACCACAGTCTCAGTTCCTGTGTCAAGGTGTTAAATGGTGCTGTTTGTCACTGACAGAGACAACAGTGTGTGTGTGTGTGTGTGTGTGTGTCTGTCTGGACACTGTGGTCCCTCTTCATATAAATCAGAAGTGTTGTCAGGAGAGAGGGGAAGATTGATGTGCAGCCTTGTTACTGTGAGTCTTCCGCTGTAAACACACGCACACACACACACACACACACACACACACACACACAGATTTCACAGAATCCAGCTCCAATCAAACTTTGCTCCAAAATGCAAGAAAAACATCAAATCTGCGATCTTTTGTCCGGCCGTGGTGGCTGCTGCATAGAGCGATGCCGGCTTATAGTTTTAAAATGTGGGAGAATTATGTATGGCTTCAGGGTTACTTTGAGATCTGGAGGTCTTCAGATTCAGTTTCGCAATGACAGTTGGGAGGTTTTGGAAAGCTCTCATCAGTTTCCAATCTTTTTTCTGGCAGCCTCTGTGATGGTCTGTTTCTGGATTCCTCCGCCAGTGTTCCAAATATACAAATTGGCTCAACTGCTGTTTAGCAAGGACATAATAAATACCGGCCATTTAAGTATATCTAATCAAAATAATTATGAAGAGTAAGAACATTTAGAATACAGGGGAAAGACCTTTAGAAGAATCTTGGATTGAAGAGTTGTTATGTCTGCAAATTCACTTGCAACTAATTTTAGGGAAGCGTTAATCTCATCCACTCTCTTCTCCGTTTATCTGTGGCTATTAACCCATGAATATAGAATCGGTGGCTGAATAGCTATGGAGGAAAATGACGTCCCCATTACTAATCTTGTCTACTAGCCTAAACAGCTCTCCAAACAGGCATCGATGGGCATAGCTTTTTGAATTACTTAACAAATCAGAGGTTGTGTGCAGTGATTCAGAGATCTGCAACCGGGCTGCAATGAGCTCTTTCAAGTGTCTCAAGAGGGGCTGGTACTCTGCTGGGAAATGTTACTTTTCTCTCCCTTCTGGTATCGACTGTGTGGGTTCTACTGCCGGCCTTCTACAGAAAGTTAGAGTTGGTTCACTCCAATAGGGTCGTCCCTTGTCAAGAGGTGGAGGCATCACTAAGGAGGTGGGGCCAATGAGGCATGAGGTCAGGGCCAAGGAGCCAGAAGCCAGGATCGGCTCCAGACACCTCCAGGTCCATAGGACCCTATTAGGCGAGAAAGCACAAAGACTCCGGGGAGGAAGCAGAGTTAATAAGGTGCAATGGAGAGATGTCAATTCATCCATAAGGAGAGAGAGAAGAGGAGATAGGTGCTCAGTGTATCCTAAAACATCCCCCAGCAGCCTATAAGCCTATAGCAGCATATCAAGGGGCTGGACCAGGGCAAACCTGATTCAGCCCTAACTATAAGCACTATCAAACAGGAAAGTCTTAAGTCTGTTCTTAAATAAGCATCTTTTTGAGAAAAGATGTCCCTGATTTGTTAAATGTTACGTAGATGAAGAAATGCAGTTCTTGAGATTTGCTTCACGTGGGAGTTAACTAAGATAACGCTGAGATTCTAGCGGACAATGCTATGGAGAAACAGCCAACAATGGACACAGAACCAGAACTATTTTAACCTTTTTGAAACCACATGAATAATTTAACCTTGGTTGCCTCACGTTTTTGAAGTGGGGAAAAGGGGCCAGTGCTCTCTTTATTGACATCTTAGTGTTTATCTTTCTACTTTTCTTACAATATCATATTGATTTATGTTCTGACAGTTGTGCCTTTATTGGTTAATTATAACTCTTGGGCTATGGATCTTCAATAGCAAGCCTCTACTACTCCAACTGAAACATCATAGGTTCATGGTGAGGTGTTTGCATATTTACAAATATGCACTGTATATGATATAGCGTCAATACTTTTAAGTGCTTTAGTATCACTTGATAATACATTATAGGATGCCTCTTGAATCAACCCCAACCAGGTGTGCATGCAGAGCTGAGGCATGTGAGCGATTCATCCAGGTTTAAGTCAGGATGCTCGCACATATTTATTTCTACAGTGAATTAAAGATACCACGAGATATTGGTTTTAGAGGTCCCCTCTCAGGAAATTGTGTAGTTTGTTTTACTTGAAACTATGCAACTTTACATCATTTGTACCATTGTTACAACTGTAGATGACTCCCAATTCAATCAGGACAGACTTGTTTAGTGTTTTAACAATATTATTATTACAATTGCATATTTTTGAATAGTGCGAAGTCTTTGGAGATTGGACTCCATCCTTACTTAGGATAAGCGAGGGGTAGTGATGCTGATATCTTATAAGGCAGAATCCCCCTGGAGTCCAGACACGGGTGGTTGCTGTAACCCGATGATGAATGAGGGTGGTGGAGGAGGAGCCTGGGGTGGAGGAGGGTGGTGCAGGAGGAGCCTGGGGTGGAGATGGGTGGTGCAGGAGAAGCTTGGGGTGAAGGAGGGTGGTGGAGGAGGAGCCTGGGGTGGAGGAGGTTGGTGGAGGAGGAGCCTGGGGGAGAGGAGGGTGGTGGAGGAGGAGTCTGGGGTGGAGAAGGGTGGTGGAGGAGGAGCCTGGGGTGGAGGAGGGTGGTGGAGGAGGAGTCGGGAGGAGGAGGGTGGTGGAGGAGGAGTCTGGGATGGAGGAGGGTGGTGGAGGAGGAGTCTGGGGTGGAGGAGGGTGGTGGAGGAGGAGCCTGGGGGAGAGGAGGGTGGTGGAGGAGGAGCCTGGGGTGGAGGAGGTTGGTGGAGGAGGACTCTGGGGTGGAGGAGGTTTGTGCAGGAGGAGTCTGGGGTGGAGGAGGGTGGTGCAGGAGGAGTCTGGGGTGGAGGAGGTTGGTGGAGGAGGACTCTGGGGTGGAGGAGGTTGGTGCAGGAGGAGTCTGGGGTGGAGGAGGGTGGTGCAGGAGGAGTCTGGGGTGGAGGAGGGTGGTGCAGGAGGAGTCTGGGGTGGAGGAGGTTGGTGGAGGAGGACTCTGGGGTGGAGGAGGTTGGTGCAGGAGGAGTCTGGGGTGGAGGAGGGTGGTGCAGGAGGAGTCTGGGGTGGAGGAGGGTGGTGGAGGAGGATCGCATCGGTTTGAGATCAAATGACAACTGACAGCAGAAGAAAGTAGAACCTATTTAAAAGTTGACAACAACGATGTGATTGGTTTACAGAGACCGTGCAGAATCTGATTGGTTCATTTAACGTAGACGCCCCCAATCATCTGATGGAGTAATCCTGGGAGAATTAGAGCCTGAGATTATGAATGAACGGGAGAGTAAAGAGTGTCTTCTTGACTGAACTTACACTTGAGCTTCATTCATATCATAACATGTATTTGTTTACAAATAAACCCTCGCCAAAGAGTAAAATGACGGTACTTTGTCGCTTTATTATTTACCTAGAGATCCAGAAGCCAAACAAAGTTCTGCTGCTGAAATATTACTAAAGGACTGTAAGTCCTTTCTATGGGAACCAATCCAAATACCCATTAAGTGTTCGTATCCAGGAGAGCTGATAACACCTGAGAGAGAGAGAGCAATGTGTGTGTGTGTGTTTTGTGTGTGTGTGTGTGTGTGTGCACCATATGAACAAAGTCATTTATTTCCTAACAAGGAACCAATCTCTCCACAAAATGACTTTTCCATCTTCATTTCAGCCTATTTTCTATTTCTTTTGTTTTTTTGTTTCATTCCTGCTGTTCTTGTTTATTTCTCCTTTGTTCAGGTCGAGGGGGAGACCACGCCTACTGGCCGTCTGACACCAACCCGATTGACAGGAGCAGCATCAACGGTAACACACACACACACACACACACACGCACACACACACACACACACACACACACACACACATTGATCTTCTGCTTGGCTGAAAGTGGAATTGCATTTGTGTTCATTCTTGGACTCTATTTACTCTGTTAAAAGCAAATCTCCGTGAGCTGAGCTCATTCACAGCATCTTTGATCTCCAGTCTGAACTTAGTTTAATGACTACACACACACACACACACACACACACAACTGAACTTAGTTTAATGACTACACACACACACACACACACACACAACTGAACTTAGTTTAATGACTACACACACACACACACACACACAACTGAACTTAGTTTAATGACTACACACACACACACACACACACAACTGAACTTAGTTTAATGCCTACACACACACACACACACACACAACTGAACTTAGTTTAATGCCTACACACACACACACACAACTGAACTTAGTTTAATGACTACACACACACACACACACACACACACACAACTGAACTTAGTTTAATGCCTACACACACACACACACCTGAACTTAGTTTAATGCCTACACACACACACACACACACACAACTGAACTTAGTTTAATGACTACACACACACACACACACACACACACACAACTGAACTTAGTTTAATGCCTACACACACACACACACACAACTGAACTTAGTTTAATGCCTACACACACACACACACACACACAACTGAACTTAGTTTAATGCCTACACACACACACACACACAACTGAACTTAGTTTAATGCCTACACACACACACACACACAACTGAACTTAGTTTAATGCCTACACACACACATACACACACACACAACTGAACTTAGTTTAATGACTACACACACACACACACACACACACAACTGAACTTAGTTTAATGCCTACACACACACACACACACACACAACTGAACTTAGTTTAATGACTACACACACACACACACACACACACAACTGAACTTAGTTTAATGCCTACACACACACACACACACAACTGAACTTAGTTTAATGCCTACACACACACACACACACACAACTGAACTTAGTTTAATGCCTACACACACACACACACACACAACTGAACTTAGTTTAATGCCTACACACACACACACACACACACAACTGAACTTAGTTTAATGCCTACACACACACACACACACACACACACACAACTGAACTTAGTTTAATGCCTACACACACACACACACACACACAACTGAACTTAGTTTAATGCCTACACACACACACACACACACACACAACTGAACTTAGTTTAATGACTAAACACACACACACACACACACACAACTGAACTTAGTTTAATGCCTACACACACACACACACACACACAACTGAACTTAGTTTAATGCCTACACACACACACACACACACACACAACTGAACTTAGTTTAATGCCTACACACACACACACACACACAACTGAACTTAGTGTAATGCCTACACACACACACACACACAACTGAACTTAGTTTAATGCCTACACACACACACACACACACACACACACACAACTGAACTTAGTTTAATGCCTACACACACACACACACACACACACAACTGAACTTAGTTTAATGCCTACACACACACACACACACACTCAACTGAACTTAGTTTAATGCCTACACACACACACACACACACAACTGAACTTAGTTTAATGCCTACACACACACACACACACAACTGAACTTAGTTTAATGCCTACACACACACACACACACAACTGAACTTAGTTTAATGCCTACACACACACACACACACAACTGAACTTAGTTTAATGCCTACACACACACACACACACACACAACTGAACTTAGTTTAATGACTACACACACACACACACACACACACACAACTGAACTTAGTTTAATGCCTACACACACACACACACACAACTGAACTTAGTTTAATGCCTACACACACACACACACACACACACACAACTGAACTTAGTTTAATGCCTACACACACACACACACACAACTGAACTTAGTTTAATGCCTACACACACACACACACACACACACAACTGAACTTAGTTTAATGCCTACACACACACACACACACAACTGAACTTAGTTTAATGCCTACACACACACACACACACAACTGAACTTAGTTTAATGCCTACACACACACACACACACACAACTGAACTTAGTTTAATGCCTACACACACACACACACAACTGAACTTAGTTTAATGCCTACACACACACACACACACACACACAACTGAACTTAGTTTAATGCCTACACACACACACACACACAACTGAACTTAGTTTAATGCCTACACACACACACACACACACACACACAACTGAACTTAGTTTAATGCCTACACACACACACACACACACACACACAACTGAACTTAGTTTAATGCCTACACACACACACACACACACACACAACTGAACTTAGTTTAATGCCTACACACACACACACACACACACAACTGAACTTAGTTTAATGACTAAACACACACACACACACACACAACTGAACTTAGTTTAATGCCTACACACACACACACACACACACACAACTGAACTTAGTTTAATGCCTACACACACACACACACACACACAACTGAACTTAGTTTAATGCCTACACACACACACACACACACACACAACTGAACTTAGTTTAATGCCTACACACACACACACACAACTGAACTTAGTTTAATGCCTACACACACACACACACACACAACTGAACTTAGTTTAATGACTACACACACACACACACACACACACACACAACTGAACTTAGTTTAATGCCTACACACACACACACACACACAACTGAACTTAGTTTAATGCCTACACACACACACACACACACACACACAACTGAACTTAGTTTAATGCCTACACACACACACACACACAACTGAACTTAGTTTAATGCCTACACACACACACACACACACACAACTGAACTTAGTTTAATGCCTACACACACACACACACACAACTGAACTTAGTTTAATGCCTACACACACACACACACACAACTGAACTTAGTTTAATGCCTACACACACACACACACACAACTGAACTTAGTTTAATGCCTACACACACACACACACAACTGAACTTAGTTTAATGCCTACACACACACACACACACACACACACAACTGAACTTAGTTTAATGCCTACACACACACACACACACACACACAACTGAACTTAGTTTAATGCCTACACACACACACACACACACAACTGAACTTAGTTTAATGCCTACACACACACACACACACAACTGAACTTAGTTTAATGCCTACACACACACACACACACACACACACAACTGAACTTAGTTTAATGCCTACACACACACACACACACACACAACTGAACTTAGTTTAATGCCTACACACACACACACACACACAACTGAACTTAGTTTAATGCCTACACGCACACACACACACAACTGAACTTAGTTTAATGCCTACACACACACACACACACACACACACAACTGAACTTAGTTTAATGCCTACACACACACACACACACACAACTGAACTTAGTTTAATGCCTACACACACACACACACACACACACTCAACTGAACTTAGTTTAATGCCTACACACACACACACACACACAACTGAACTTAGTTTAATGCCTACACACACACACACACACACACACACAACTGAACTTAGTTTAATGCCTACACACACACACACACACACACACAACTGAACTTAGTTTAATGCCTACACACACACACACACACACTGAACTTAGTTTAATGCCTACACACACACACACACACACACAACTGAACTTAGTTTAATGACTACACACACACACACACACACACAACTGAACTTAGTTTAATGCCTACACACACACACACACACAACTGAACTTAGTTTAATGCCTACACACACACACACACACACACAACTGAACTTAGTTTAATGCCTACACACACACACACACACAACTGAACTTAGTTTAATGCCTACACACACACACACACACACACACAACTGAACTTAGTTTAATGCCTACACACACACACACACACACAACTGAACTTAGTTTAATGCCTACACACACACACACACACAACTGAACTTAGTTTAATGCCTACACACACACACACACACACAACTGAACTTAGTTTAATGCCTACACACACACATACACAACTGAACTTAGTTTAATGCCTACACACACACACACACACACACACACAACTGAACTTAGTTTAATGCCTACACACACACACACACACACACAACTGAACTTAGTTTAATGCCTACACACACACACACACAACTGAACTTAGTTTAATGCCTACACACACACACACACACACAACTGAACTTAGTTTAATGCCTACACACACACACACACACAACTGAACTTAGTTTAATGCCTACACACACACACACACACACACACACAACTGAACTTAGTTTAATGCCTACACACACACACACACACACACAACTGAACTTAGTTTAATGCCTACACACACACACACACACACACACAACTGAACTTAGTTTAATGCCTACACGCACACACACACACAACTGAACTTAGTTTAATGCCTACACACACACACACACACACACACACACACAACTGAACTTAGTTTAATGCCTACACACACACACACACACACACACACACAACTGAACTTAGTTTAATGACTACACGCACACACACACACACACACACAACTGAACTTAGTTTAATGCCTACACACACACACACACACACAACTGAACTTAGTTTAATGCCTACACACACACACACACACACACAACTGAACTTAGTTTAATGCCTACACACACACACACACACAACTGAACTTAGTTTAATGCCTACACACACACACACACACACACACACACAACTGAACTTAGTTTAATGCCTACACACACACACACACACAACTGAACTTAGTTTAATGCCTACACACACACACACACACAACTGAACTTAGTTTAATGCCTACACACACACACACACACAACTGAACTTAGTTTAATGCCTACACACACACATACACAACTGAACTTAGTTTAATGCCTACACACACACACACACACACACACAACTGAACTTAGTTTAATGCCTACACACACACACACACACACACACAACTGAACTTAGTTTAATGCCTACACACACACACACACAACTGAACTTAGTTTAATGCCTACACACACACACACACACACAACTGAACTTAGTTTAATGCCTACACACACACACACACACACACACACAACTGAACTTAGTTTAATGCCTACACACACACACACACACACACAACTGAACTTAGTTTAATGCCTACACACACACACACACACACACACAACTGAACTTAGTTTAATGCCTACACACACACACACACACACACAACTGAACTTAGTTTAATGCCTACACACACACACACACACACACAACTGAACTTAGTTTAATGCCTACACACACACACACACACACACACAACTGAACTTAGTTTAATGCCTACACACACACACACACACACACACAACTGAACTTAGTTTAATGCCTACACACACACACACACACACAACTGAACTTAGTTTAATGCCTACACACACACACACACACACACAACTGAACTTAGTTTAATGCCTACACACACACACACACACACACAACTGAACTTAGTTTAATGCCTACACACACACACACACACACACAACTGAACTTAGTTTAATTCCTACACACACACACACACACACACAACTGAACTTAGTTTAATGCCTACACACACACACACACACACAACTGAACTTAGTTTAATGCCTACACACACACACACACACACACACAACTGAACTTAGTTTAATGCCTACACACACACACACACACACACAACTGAACTTAGTTTAATGCCTACACACACACACACACACAACTGAACTTATTTTAATGCCTACACACACACACACACACACAACTGAACTTAGTTTAATGCCTACACACACACACACACACACACACAACTGAACTTAGTTTAATGCCTACACACACACACACACACACACAACTGAACTTAGTTTAATGCCTACACACACACACACACACACAACTGAACTTAGTTTAATGCCTACACACACACACACACACACACACACAACTGAACTTAGTTTAATGCCTACACACACACACACACACACACAACTGAACTTAGTTTAATGCCTACACACACACACACACACACACAACTGAACTTAGTTTAATGCCTACACACACACACACACACACAACTGAACTTAGTTTAATGCCTACACACACACACACACACACACACACAACTGAACTTAGTTTAATGCCTACACACACACACACACACACACACACAACTGAACTTAGTTTAATGCCTACACACACACACACACACAACTGAACTTAGTTTAATGCCTACACACACACACACACACACACAACTGAACTTAGTTTAATGCCTACACACACACACACACACACACAACTGAACTTAGTTTAATGCCTACACACACACACACACACACACAACTGAACTTAGTTTAATGCCTACACACACACACACACACACACAACTGAACTTAGTTTAATGCCTACACACACACACACACACACAACTGAACTTAGTTTAATGCCTACACACACACACACACACTACAACTGAACTTAGTTTAATGCCTACACACACACACACACACACACAACTGAACTTAGTTTAATGCCTACACACACACACACACACACACAACTGAACTTAGTTTAATGCCTACACACACACACACACACACACAACTGAACTTAGTTTAATGCCTACACACACACACACACACAACTGAACTTAGTTTAATGCCTACACACACACACACACACACACACAACTGAACTTAGTTTAATGCCTACACACACACACACACACACACACAACTGAACTTAGTTTAATGCCTACACACACACACACACACACACACACAACTGAACTTAGTTTAATGCCTACACACACACACACACACACACACAACTGAACTTAGTTTAATGCCTACACACACACACACACACAACTGAACTTAGTTTAATGACTAAACACACACACACACACACACAACTGAACTTAGTTTAATGCCTACACACACACACACACACACACAACTGAACTTAGTTTAATGCCTACACACACACACACACACACACACAACTGAACTTAGTTTAATGCCTACACACACACACACACACACACACAACTGAACTTAGTTTAATGCCTACACACACACACACACACACAACTGAACTTAGTGTAATGCCTACACACACACACACACAACTGAACTTAGTTTAATGCCCACACACACACACACACACACACAACTGAACTTAGTTTAATGCCTACACACACACACACACACACACAACTGAACTTAGTTTAATGCCTGGCGTCCTGACGAGGAGCTGCAGCTCGGCTGATTTACAGGTTGCTTCCTGTTTCGTTGTCGTTTCGCCGCCGGCAGGAACAAAATTAATTGGATTCACTATCTCATTATCAATCAATGTTTTTCACGAACTCGAGACAATAATCTTTTTGGAGGAGCAAGGAAAGAGTGTCGTTGCACATCAATCACCCGCTTGTGGTTTTTAATATAATGCCGAGAACAACAATAACAATACTTGAGGACAATGACATGGCGGAACATGAGCTTCTAGTTTTTACCACCAAGAATATTTACTATGTTCTATTTATTTACTATAAATTATGCACACATTTTGAGATATATTTGTATCCCTAACGACTGACACTAATCTCCAAAAAAGGGCCAGTTTTAATGATATTATTAATATGAGCTATAATTCCACTTTTACCTGTATATTTCCTATGATCCAGACAAAAAAACAATGGGATTGTTCCATTGGATTTTGGATTATTGCAAAAAAATAAGCTCTGCAGCAAAGTTTGGAGTGAGATGTATTCTTTATTATATAATAAATAAATGATTATATATTAATATCTATCGAGGAGCTTTGCCTCTACAATACTGTCTGTCTGTGTATGGCAGTGATGGCTGAGAGGGAACGGTTTATCATACTTTCAGCAACATAATCGTCTTTTAGGATTTTTGATGTGTAAATGCAATCACCAGAAGTCCAAATAAAGGCGCGCTAGAACCTCAGACCTTTTCAGGCATGTCACCAAAAACCGTGCTGAAGGTAATATTCATGCTAATGCTAGAATTAATCCTAATACACACTGCTTAAAGCCTATTATTATACTTGTACTAATGCTAATATTAAAGGTACTTGCACTAAAGGAAATACTCTGCTGCACACAATATTAATGCTAAGATTGCTGCTGGTAATAAGACTGAAACTACTGCGAAAGCTGGTACAAACAATACAAATCATGGACCATAACCATAACTGTCTTCTCTCATTTCTGTTTCAAGAAAAACTGTTCAGTTACCCCTCCTGCGCAAAGAGGTCAGAGGTCAGGGTCTGAATCTGGCTTTGATTCAGTGTCTCACTGAACGACAATTGAGCAGTGTGTGTGTGTGTGTGTGTGTGTGTGTGTGTGTGTGTGTGTGTGTGTGTGTGTTGCTGCTGCCACTGCTTCCAGAGTCGATCATAAATCCGTCCTCTGTGACCTTCGACCCCCTCGGGGCTTCTTGGTGGGTCAGCGAGGGCAGAGCCTCGTTCATCACCTCCACCGTATTTCATTTTTAATGCAGCGTCGTCAGTTATATCGCCGATCTTCTTGAAAAACGACCGACACAGAATCCACCGCGGACTCTTTGCACCGAGTCACAGCTCTGCAGGTCTCCACCTTTAACTGTCTGCACACAGCTGATCTGGTGTCAGAGCCATGGACCACATGACACCCCTCGCCAATAGTGATGCCTAAACACCTCGACCGCAGATGGGACATGGTTTCTGTCGTTGTAGGTCGTTCTCATCACACCGGTGTACGTTTTTATGATGCGTTTGGTTTCAATTAGTTATTTGATACAATAAAAACGGGGCGTGACGCTTGATTGACAGCTGGGATCCTCTTTAACTAACAAGCTGTGGTTGTGATTTGCTGGCCGTTGGTTTTGGGCGAGGGCAGTCTGAGCCGTTTGGGTGCTGATAAAAGCATTGAATAAAATGTCTTCTTTGTCTCCTCATGTTCTCCTGAGGAGGTGCAGTCGGCTTCCGTCACGCCTGAGAGCTTCATATCACTCAGGCAATTAAAGTAAACCACAGATCTGGCTGTTAAAAAGGGTTTTGAATGACATCGTGAACCCTTATTCTCCCTTGAAACTTCACGCGCTGAGAGGTTTCACCGTTTTGTCTCTGTGTGATGTCATTTGTACAAAAAGGAGTGGAATTGTTTGTGAGTTATTAACATAATCTAACTAAACAATTAATCAAAACTTTGATTTAAACAGAAATCCAATGATGTGATGAACAAGACTACAAGTCTCCAGCCACGTTAGCAGCTCAGTGGCATTAATATGCTCACAATGACGATGCTACGAGGTTAATTTGTGAGCATGCTAACGTTGCTAAATAACACTAAAAACAAAGGAAGGTTGTTACTTTTGCAGCTGTTTGGTTATGGAACTCAGTATTGGAAATCTGAGATGAAAATTGTCACGGGAGTAGCCGCAAGAACAGGACCCAAACGCCGACAACTTGGGAAAAAGGCAACTTTATACACAAGAGACGGGGACTTCAAAATAAAAGAGGAAACACAACACAAAACTACAGATCCTGACAAAATGGAGCAATGGAGAAAAGTTAAGGTGAACAGTTCAATATCTCAATTTCAGGACAGGGACGGTGTGTCCTGGAGCAGGCGGAGCATCCCCTGCTTTATCGTCTGTTTGACTTTAGAAGGACCATCATTTACTAAATGAACATCATGCTGTATTGAAGAAGACTTGAAACTATCCTTTTTTCATACACGTCTATACAAGCAGACTTCTTTTTGCAACCAGAGGAGTCGCCCCCTGCTGGTCAGGAGAGAGACGTCTCAAGACACTTCCACATCGGAGGTTTTTACGCTTTATTCGCTAAGCCACGCCCACCTCTGAGCGATCCAATGACATTTGTAGGATCCTGATCCTGATCTGATGAGTAGGACACTAATCAGACCACCGCTCCATAGAGGTAGAACCCTCTTTGACCGGAGAGAGAGAGAGAGAGAGAGAGGGAGAGAGATTTTTACAAAACCTTTATTTTACATAAAACAATACGAACAAACAGACAGATTGTAATGACATTAACTAAATAAAACAACAAATAAATCCTCAACACCACCTGTGCCCCTGAGAGGAGGCCCTGAGACCCCATCCAGTTTAAAGTCTCTGTGGAGTCGGGAGCTTCCTCCTGCAGCATCTCCTCCACGTCCACGTCCTCGTCCTCCGAGCAGAGAAGCCACCACCAACAGTCCAGGACCGGCTACCTCCATCCGCCTCCTCAGGGTCGCTCCCCTGGGTCTCCGGCCTTGTGTGCTTCACCTACACCACCCTCCTTTAGCCCTTCCTCAATTTCCTGCACTAATTTTCCCAGACCGAGGCGCTCCTTAGGCGTAAAGCCTTTCCTCCCTTCACCGGCCATGTGGCGCTGAATAGAGCTAGAGAGCTTCTTTATATCGGAAAAATGTTCCTCTGTCCTCACCCCCTTCCGGGTCCTCTTATCATGGAGAAACCACTTTACTCTCTCCAGACTGTACCCTCTTGGGGAATCACTGCCCCCAGAGGATCCACATTCAGAATCAGAGTCCTCCTCCATACTAGACTCAGAATCCCCGTCCCCTTTGCCCGAAGCTCCTTTCTTCGCCTGTGAACTTTCCCCTTCCTCCCTGCTCTTCCTCTTCAGATGGTGAGCCTGAAGCTCCTCCTCACCCTCCTCCATGCCAACCTAACTGTCTGTCAACATGACAACCGCTTCCTGCGCACAATTTTCTTTCCCTCCAGCACCCACCCGACCGCCCAGCTGAAGCCCACCCGTCCCTCCTGAACCCCTCTCTCCACACTGCTGGACCCGCGGAGGGGCTGGGTACACACACTACAACACACACTACAACACACACTACAACACAGACTACCACACACACTACAATACACACTACAACACACACTACAACACAGACTACCACACACACTACAATACACACTACAACACAGACTACAACACACACTACAACACACACTACAACACAGACTACAACACACACTACAACACAGACTACCACACACACTACAACACACACTACAACACACACTACCACACACACTACAACACACACTACAACACAGACTACCACACACACTACAACACACACTACAAAACACACTACCACACACACTACAACACAGACTACAACACACACTACAACACACACTACAACACACACTACAACACACACTACAACACATACTACAACAAACACTACAACACACACTACAACACACACTACAACACACACTACAACACACATTACAACACACACTACAACACACACTACAACACACATTACAACACACACTACAACACACTACAACACACACACTACAACACACACTACAACACACTACAACATACACTACAACACACACTACAACACACACTACAACACACAATACAACACACTACAACACACACTACAACACACATTACAACACACACTACAACACACATTACAACACACATTACAACACACACTACAACACATTACAACACACATTACAACACACACTACAACACACTACAACACACACACTACAACACACACTACAACACACTACAACATACACTACAACACACACTACAACACACACTACAACACACATTACAACACACACTACAACACACACTACAACACACACTACAACACACATTACAACATACACTACAACACACTACAACACACACTACCACACAAACTACAACACACACTACAACACACACTACAACACACACTACAACACACACTACAACACACACTACAGCACACACTACAACACACTACAACACACACTACAACACACACTACAACACACATTACAACACACACTACAACACACACTACAACACACACTACAACACACATTACAACATACACTACAACACACTACAACACACACTACAACACATACTACAACACACACTACAACACACACTACAACACACACTACAACACAGACTACAACACAAACTACAACACACACTACAACACACACTACAGCACACACTACAACACACTACAACACACACTACCACACAAACTACAACACACACTACAACACACACTACAACACAGACTACAACACAAACTACAACACACACTACAACACACACTACAGCACACACTACAACACACTACAACACACACTACCACACAAACTACAACATACACTACAACACACACTACAACACACACTACAACACAGACTACAACACAAACTACAACACACACTACAACACACACTACATTACACACACTACAACACACACACTACAACACACACTACAAAACACACTACAACACACACTACAACATACACTACAAAACACACTACAACACACACACTACAACACACACACTACAACACACACTACAACACACACTACAACACACACTACAACATACACTACAAAACACACTACAACACACACACTACAACACACACTACAACACACATTACAACACACACTACAACACACACTACAACACACACTACAACATACTACAATACACACTACAACACACACTACAACACACACTACAACACACTACAACACACACTACAACACACACTACAACACACACTACAACACACTACAACACACACTACAACACACTACAACACACACTACAACACACACTACCACACACACTACCACACACACTACAACATACTACAACACATACTACAACACACACTACAACACACACTACAACACACACTACAACATACACTACAAAACACACTACAACACACTACAACACACATTACAACACACACTACAACACACACTACAACACACACTACAACACACATTACAACACACATTACAACACACACTACAACACACATTACAACACACACTACAACACACACTACAACACACACTACAACACACATTACAACACACACTACAACACACACTACAACACACACTACAACACACATTACAACACACACTACAACACACACTACAACACACACTACAACACACACTACAACACACACTACAACACACACTACAACACACATTACAACACACACTACAACACACACTACAACACACACTACAACACACATTACAACACACACTACAACACACACTACAACACACATTACAACACACACTACAGCACACACTACAGCACACACTACAACACACACTACAACACAAACTACAACGCAGACTACAACACAAACTACAACACACACTACAACACACACTACATTACACACACTACAACACACACACTACATAACACACACTACAACACACACTACAACACACACTACAAAACACACTACAACACACTACAACACACACTACAACACACACTACAACACACACTACAAAACACACTACAACACACACTACAACACACAATACAACATACTACAATACACACTACAACACACACTACAACATACTACAACACACACTACAACACACACTACAACATACTACAATACACACTACAACACACACTACAACATACTACAACACACACTACAACACACACTACAACACACAATACAACATACTACAACACACACTACAACACACACTACAACATACTACAACACACACTACAACACACACTACAACATACTACAATACACACTACAACACACACTACAACATACTACAACACACACTACAACACACACTACAACACACTACAACACACATTACAACATACACTACAACACACACTACAACACACACTACAACATACTACAACACACACTACAACACACACTACAACACACACTACAACACACACTACAACATACTACAACACACACTATAACATACTACAACACACACTACAACACACACTACAAAACACACTACAACACACACTACAACACACACTACAACATACTACAACACACACTATAACATACTACAACACACACTACAACACACACTACAAAACACACTACAACACAGACTACAACACACACTACAACACACACTACAACACAGACTACCACACACACTACAACACACACTACCACACACACTACAACACACACTACAACACACACTACAACATACTACAACATACTACAACACACACTACAACATACTACAACATACTACAACACACACTACAACACACACTACAACACACACTACCACACACACTACAACATACTACAACACACACTACAACACACACTACAACACACTACAACACACACTACAACACACACTACAACACACACTACCACACACACTACAACACACACTACAACACACACTACAACATACTACAACACACACTACAACACACACTACAACATACTACAACACACACTACAACACACACTACAACATACTACAACACACACTACAACACACACTACAACATACTACAACACACACTACAACACACACTACAACATACACTACAACACACACTACAACATACTACAACACACACTACAACACACACTACAACACACACTACAACACACACGACCACACACACTACAACACACACTACAACACACACTACAACACAGACTACAACACACACTACAACACACACTACAACACACACTACAACATACACTACAACACACACTACAACATACACGACCACACACACTACAACACACACGACCACACACACACTACAACACACACTACAACACACACTACAACACACACTACAACATACTACAACACACACTACAACACACACTACAACATACACTAAAACATACTACAACACACACTACAACACACACTACAACACACACTACAACATACACTACAACATTCTACAACACACACTACAACATACACTAAAACATACTACAACACACACTACAACATACTACAACACACACTACAACATACACTAAAACACACTACAACACACACTACAACATACACTACAACATACTACAACACACACTACAACATACTACAACACACACTACAACACACACTACAACATACTACAACACACACTACAACACACACTACAACACACACTACAAAACACACTACAACACACACACTACAACACACACTACAACACACACACACTACAACACACACTACAACACACACACTACAACACACACTACAACACACACACTACAACACACTACAACACACCCTACAACACACACACTACAACACACACACTACAACACACACTACAACACACTACAACACACACTACAACACACACTACAATACACACACTACAACACACACTACAACACACACACTACAACACACACTACAACACACTACAACACACACTACAACACACACTACAACACACATTACAACACACACTACAACACACACTACAACACACACTACAACACACACACTACAACACACACTACAACACACTACAACACACACTACAACACACACTACAACACACATTACAACACACACTACAACACACACTACAACACACACTACAACACACACACTACAACACACACTACAACACACACTACAAAACACACTACGACACACACTACAACATACACTACAACACACTACAACATACATTACAACACACACTACAACACACACACTACAACACACACACTACAACACACACTACATTACACACACTACAACACACACTACAACATACTACAACACACACTACAACACACACTACAACACACACTACAAAACACACTACGACACACACTACAACACACACTACAACACACACTACAAAACACACTACAACATACACTACAACACACACTACAACACACACTACAACACACACTACAACACACACTACAACACACACACTACAACACACACTACAACACACACTACAAAACACACTACGACACACACTACAACATACACTACAACACACTACAACACACACTACAACATACTACAACACACACTACAACACACACTACAACATACTACAACACACACTACAACACACACTACAACACACACTACAAAACACACTACGACACACACTACAACATACACTACAACATACTACAACACACACTACAACATACTACAACACACACTACAACACACACTACAACATACACTACAACATTCTACAACACACACTACAACATACTACAACACACACTACAACACACACTACAACATACACTACAACATTCTACAACACACACTACAACACACACTACAACATACTACAACACACACTACAACACACACTACAACACACACTACAACATACACTACAACATACTACAACACACACTACAACATACTACAACACACACTACAACACACACTACAACATACACTACAACATTCTACAACACACACTACAACACACACTACAACATACTACAACACACACTACAACACACACTACAACACACACTACAACATACACTACAACATACTACAACACACACTACAACATACTACAACACACACTACAACACACACTACAACATACTACAACACACACTACAACACACACTACAACACACACTACAACACACACTACAACACACACACTACAACACACACACTACAACACACACTACAACACACACACACTACAACACACACACTACAACACACACTACAACACACACACTACAACACACACTACAACACACACACTACAACACACTACAACACACCCTACAACACACACACTACAACACACACACTACAACACACACACTACAACACACACTACAACACACACTACCACACACACTACAACACACACTACCACACACACTACAACACACACTACAATACACACACTACAACACACACTACAACACACACTACAACACACACTACCACACACACTACAACACACACACTACAACACACACTACAACACACACTACAACACACACTACAACACACACTACAACACACATTACAACACACACTACAACACACACTACAACACACACTACAACACACACACTACAACACACACTACAACACACACTACAACACACTACAACACACACTACAACATACACTACAACACACTACAACATACATTACAACACACACTACAACACACACACTACAACACACACACTACAACACACACTACATTACACACACTACAACACACACTACAACATACTACAACACACACTACAACACACACTACAACACACACTACAACACACACTACAAAACACACTACGACACACACTACAACACACACTACAACACACACTACAACACACACTACCACACACACTACAACACACACTACAACACACACTACAACACAGACTACAACACACACTACAACACACACTACAACACAGACTACCACACACACTACAACACACACTACAACACACACTACAAAACACACACTACAACACACACTACAACACACACTACAAAACACACTACGACACACACTACAACACACACTACAAAACACACTACAACATACACTACAACATACACTACGACACACACTACAACACACACTACAACATACACTACAACACACTACAACATACATTACAACACACACTACAACACACACACTACAACACACTACAACACACACACTACAACACACACTACATTACACACACTACAACACACACTACCACACACACTACAAGATACACTACAACACACACTACAACACACTACAACACACACACTACAACACACACTACATTACACACACTACAACACACACTACCACACACACTACAAGATACACTACAAAACACACTACAACACACTACAACACACACTACAACACACACTACAACACACACTACAAAACACACACTACAACACACACTACAAAACACACAACATACACTACAACATACTACAATACACACTACAACACACACTACAACATACTACAACACACACTACAACACACACTACAACACACAATACAACATACTACAACACACACTACAACACACACTACAACATACTACAACACACACTACAACACACACTACAACATACTACAATACACACTACAACACACACTACAACATACTACAACACACACTACAACACACAACACACACTACAACACACACTACAACACACTACAACACACACTACAACATACACTACAACACACACTACAACACACACTACAACATACTACAACACACACTACAACACACACTACAACATACTACAATACACACTACAACACACACTACAACATACTACAACACACACTACAACACACAACACACACTACAACACACACTACAACACACACTACAACATACACTACAACACACAACACACACTACAACACACACTACAACACACTACAACACACACTACAACATACACTACAACACACACTACAACACACACTACAACATACTACAACACACACTACAACACACACTACAACACACACACTACAACACACTACAACACACACACTACAACACACACTACATTACACACACTACAACACACACACTACAACACACACTACAACATACACTACAACACACACTACAAAACACACTACAACACACACTACAACACACACTACAACATACACTACAACACACACTACAAAACACACTACAACACACACTACAACACACACTACAACACACTACAACACACACTACAACACACACACTACAACACACACTACAACATACACTACAACACACACTACAACACACACTACAACACACACTACAACACACTACAACATACACTACAACACACACTACAACACACATTACAACACACACTACAACACACACTACAACACACACTACAACATACACTACAACACACACTACAACACACATTACAACACACATTACAACACACACTACAACACACACTACAACACAAACTACAACACAGACTACAACACAAACTACAACACACACTACAACACACACTACATTACACACACTACAACACACACACTACATAACACACACTACAACACACACTACAAAACACACTACAACACACTACAACACACACTACAACACACACTACAACACACACTACAACATACACTACAACACACACTACAACACACACTACAACACACACACTACAACACACACTACAACACACACACTACAACACACTACAACACACCCTACAACACACACACTACAACACACACACTACAACACACACACTACAACACACTACAACACACACTACAACACACACTACCACACACACTACAACACACACTACCACACACACTACAACACACACTACAATACACACACTACAACACACACTACAACACACACTACAACACACACTACCACACACACTACAACACACACACTACAACACACACTACAACACACACTACAACACACACTACAACACACTACAACACACACTACAACACACACTACAACACACATTACAACACACACTACAACACACACTACAACACACACTACAACACACACACTACAACACACACTACAACACACACTACAACACACACTACAACACACACTACAACACACTACAACACACACTACAACATACACTACAACACACTACAACATACATTACAACACACACTACAACACACAAACTACAACACACACACTACAACACACACTACATTACACACACTACAACACACACTACAACATACTACAACACACACTACAACACACACTACAACACACACTACAACACACACTACAAAACACACTACGACACACACTACAACACACACTACAACACACACTACAAAACACACTACAACACACACTACAACACACACTACAAAACACACACTACAACACACACTACAACACACACTACGACACACACTACGACACACACTACAAAACACACTACAACATACACTACAACATACACTACGACACACACTACAACACACACTACAACATACACTACAACACACTACAACATACATTACAACACACACTACAACACACACACTACAACACACTACAACACACACACTACAACACACACTACATTACACACACTACAACACACACTACCACACACACTACAAGATACACTACAACACACACTACAACACACTACAACACACACACTACAACACACACTACATTACACACACTACAACACACACTACCACACACACTACAAGATACACTACAAAACACACTACAACACACTACAACACACACTACAACACACACTACAACACACACTACAAAACACACACTACAACACACACTACAAAACACACAACATACACTACAACATACTACAATACACACTACAACACACACTACAACATACTACAACACACACTACAACACACAATACAACATACTACAACACACACTACAACACACACTACAACATACTACAACACACACTACAACACACACTACAACATACTACAATACACACTACAACACACACTACAACATACTACAACACACACTACAACACACAACACACACTACAACACACACTACAACACACTACAACACACACTACAACATACACTACAACACACACTACAACACACACTACAACATACTACAACACATACTACAACACACACTACAACATACTACAACACACACTACAACACACACTACAAAACACACTACAACACACACTACAACACACACTACAACACACACTACAACATACTACAACACACACTACAACACACACTACAACATACTACAATACACACTACAACACACACTACAACATACTACAACACACACTACAACACACAACACACACTACAACACACACTACAACATACACTACAACACACAACACACACTACAACACACACTACAACACACTACAACACACACTACAACATACACTACAACACACACTACAACACACACTACAAAATACTACAACACACACTACAACACACACTACAACACACACACTACAACACACTACAACACACACACTACAACACACACTACATTACACACACTACAACACACACACTACAACACACACTACAACATACACTACAACACACACTACAACACACACTACAACACAAACTACAACACACACTACAACATACACTACAACACACACTACAAAACACACTACAACACACACTACAACACACACTACAACACACACACTACAACACACACTACAACATACACTACAACACACACTACAACACACACTACAACACACACTACAACACACTACAACATACACTACAACACACACTACAACACACATTACAACACACACTACAACACACACTACAACACACACTACAACATACACTACAACACACACTACAACACACATTACAACACACATTACAACACACACTACAACACACACTACAAAACACACTACAACACACTACAACACACACTACAACACACACTACAACACACACTACAACATACACTACAACACACACTACAACACACACACTACAACACACACTACCACACACACTACAACACACACTACCACACACACTACAACACACACTACAACACACACTACAACACACACTACAACACACACTACAACATACACTACAACACACACTACAACACACACTACAACACACACTACAACACACACTACAACACACACACTACAACACACACTACAACATACACTACAACATACACTACAACACACACTACAACACACACTACAACACACACTACAACACACACTACAACACACTACAACATACACTACAACACACACTACAACACACATTACAACACACACTACAACACACACTACAACACACACTACAACATACACTACAACACACACTACAACACACATTACAACACACATTACAACACACACTACAACACACACTACAACACAAACTACAACACAGACTACAACACAAACTACAACACACACTACAACACACACTACATTACACACACTACAACACACACACTACATAACACACACTACAACACACACTACAAAACACACTACAACACACTACAACACACACTACAACACACACTACAACACACACTACAACATACACTACAACACACACTACAACACACACACTACAACACACACTACCACACACACTACAACACACACTACCACACACACTACAACACACACACTACAACACACACACTACAAAACACACTACCACACACACTACAACACACACTACAACATACTACAACACACACTACAACACACACTACAACACACACTACAACACAGACTACAACACACACTACAACACACACTACCACACACACTACAACACACACTACAACATACACTACAACACACTACAACACACACACACTACAACACACACTACAACACACACTACAACACACACTACCATACACTACAACACACTACAACACACACACACTACAACACACACTACAACACACACTACCACACACACACTACAACACACACACTACAACACACACTACCACACACACACTACAACACAGACTACAACACACACTACAACACACACACTACAACACACACTACAACACACACTACAACACACACTACAACACACACTACCACACACACTACAACACACACTACAACACACACTACAACATACACTACAACACACTACAACACACACACTACAACACACACTACAACACACACTATAACACACACTACAACACACACTACCACACACACTACAACACACACTACAACACACACTACAACATACACTACAACACACTACAACACACACACAATACAACACACTACAACACACACACTACAACACACACACACACTACAACACAAACTACAACACACACACTACAACACACACTACAACACACATTACAACACACACTACAACACACACTACAACACACACTACCACACACACTACAACACACACTACAACATACACTACAACACACTACAACACACACACAATACAACACACTACAACACACACTACAACACACACTACCACACACACTACAACACACACTACAACATACACTACAACACACTACAACACACACACAATACAACACACTACAACACACACTACAACACACACACTACAACACACACACTACAACACACACACACTACAACACAAACTACAACACACACACTACAACACACACTACAACACACATTACAACACACACTACAACACACACTAAAACACACACTACAACACACACTACCACTCACACTACAACACACACTACAACACACACTACCACACACACTACCACACACACTACAACACACACTACAACACACACTACAACACTCACTACAACACACACTACAACACACACTACAACACACACTAGTTCACAAAGAGTTCTGTGTTGTTTGTGAGTCTGTAAAAAACAAACTCCACCCTGAGCCGAGCAGTCAGGAGTCCCGTCAGCATCAAACTTGCGTCTTCTGACCCTTTACCTAACACACAGTTTTTCCTTGTTTTCCAAATTGTCAGTTTGGCCAGTCCTGAAAGGAAATTCATTAGTGTGTGTACACGTTTTTTTTAGAGTAATTTGGACCATAAATAAACAGACAGAAAGAAAACCGTTCTCCTAAGCCCTGAAACCACGCCTGCAGGCGGCTGAAGAGTCTCACCAGTCTGGAGCACTCTACAAACAGATGGTGGATGGTTTCTGTCTGAGAGCAGAAAGGACAGCCGTCCCCTGCGCCAGGATCGAGGTCCACCAGATACCTTTTAGTAGCTATGGCCCCATGCACAATCCTCCACTGGAGGTCTCCTGTCCGTTTGTCTACAGGGGGTTTGTACAGGGACCGCCAACTGCCCCGTGGGGAGGATCCCGTGCCAAAAAACTCGGCCCACCTCGACACCCTCACCCCTACCAGAGAACGCAGGTTAGAGACCTTCACACTGATCTGGTACGTTGCTTTACTCCCCAGAGTTTCAAATTCCCCCAGCTGGGGTGTCTTTAGAGACAGAAGGATGTCCTCCTCCTCCTTCCACTGTCCAACCGCAGGACAGACAACCAGAGGTGGGAAGACATACTCACACTCATCGTTCCATTGGTCAGATACTGTGGGGTCCCCAACAAACGCTTCTGGCAGAGAAGCACAGACCTCCTCCACCAGCCTGAGCAGCAGCCTGCTGGACTGGATGTTGGTCAGCTCCGCAAGCTGAGGGATGGAGGTCTTCATTAGATGACCCAGCTTCACACAGCCGGCCTCTCTCAGTCTGGATCTCAGGCTGGCTGACGTCAGGACCTGGGATGAGACGTAGCTGCTCCCAAACAGTGGCTCCTCAAAGAGCCACAGCCCTGGTGTCGTAATAGCTCTCCGGCGAACTGTAAAAACCTGCCATGCCTGTAGGACGGACTGGTAGAATGGTGTCAGACCAGTTAGGGCTACTGACTGGGGCTGAAGAAGAAACAGGTGCTAACCGTCCAGCCTTCCTCAGCAGCACACAGGCAGTGTCAGTCCATGGCAAGCCGAAGCTGTACAGCAACCTCTGAGCCGTCTGCAGTTGCGGCTGTTATGCGGGATGCAATGTCCACCAGGCCCCGTCCTCCCTCCTGGACCGGCAGGTACAGCACCGCGGACCTCAGCCAGTGAAGCCCGGACCAGAAAAAGTCCACAACTGCCCTCTGGATTCTCTCGATCAGGCCCTGTGGTGGAGGTAGGACTACAAGTCTGTGCCAAAGGGTCGAGGCAACCAAGTTATTGACAATTAGGACCCTCCCCCTGTAAGAGAGGTGAGGTAGCAGCCATTTCCACTCCACTTAGACAGTCTGGTACATACTCTCTCCATAGCACCCTCCCAGTGCTGTCTCTGGAACTCCTCTGTACCCAAGAAAACACCCAAAACCTTCAAGCCCTGCCTACCCCATCTAATGCTTCCTGGTAGTTTTGGTGTTTCTTTGCTTAACCACTGCCCAACCTGCAAAGCTTCACTCTTCCCCCAGTTTACCTTTGCTGAAGATGCCCTCTCATACAAAGCTAAACTGCTCCCTAGAACATCGACATCCCTCTGGTCTTTGACGAACACATTAACATCATCAGCATATGCTGACACCACCAGGGAGGGCCGCTGAGGCAGCCCAGGCAACATGAGTCCTGACAGATGGGATCTCAACCTGTGTAGAAGGGGTTCAATGGCAATAGAATATAGCTGTCCAGAGATAGGACATCCCTGTCTAATGCCTCTCTGGACTTGGACTGGACAGCTCAGCGCACCCCCGACCTTCACCAAGCAAGACGCTTCCTTGTACATCAAACCCAACAGTGACACAAACCCTTCACCAAAACCAAAAGCCCTTAAAGTGGAAAAAAAGAAAAACATGATCGACCCGATCAAACGCCTTTTCTTGATCTAATGATACAACACCAACATCAACATTATACAGTTTACAAAGATCCAACAAGTCTCTCATGAGAAAAATGTTGTCCATGATGGACCTGTCCGGTACGCAGTAAGACTGGTCTCTGTGGATTATAGTCTCTAGAAAGTTCTTGAGCCGGTTAGCGAGCACCTTGGAAAGAAGTTTATAGTCTGTGTATAACAACGCCACCGGCCTCCAGTTTTTCAGAAGGGACAAATCCCCTTTTTTGGGTAACAGTGACAGTACTGCATGCAACCATTTTGCCGGTAACAGGCCTGTCTGGGCACACTCCTGCAGCACCTCCCACAGGTCGGCTCTCAAACACTTCCAGAAGTGCTTATAGAAATCTGCAGGCAGCCCGTCCAGTCCAGGAGCTCTTCCAGCAGCCATTTGACCCACAGCAGTGGTCAGCTCCTCCAGGGAGATGCTGGCATCCAGGACAGCTCTGTCCTCGGGACCCAGCTGAGGAAGGTCTTGAAGCAGCTCGTCAACACTCTCTCTGTGGTTGTCCTCCTTCCTGAAGAGGGCACTGTAGAAACTTACAGCATGCTGTCTCATTTCGACCGGGTCAGTCGTCATCACACCATCAGGGAGGCGAAGAGACACCATCTGTTTGGTCCGAGAGACGGACTTCTCCAGGTTGAAGAAGTAGGAAGTCGGAGCATCCATGTCAACTAACACTGGTGAACCTTGACCTGACCAAAGCCCCCTTAGCTCGTTCTCGTAAAAAAGAACCTAGCTGTTGTTTCTTCTGCTGAAGCCTGTGAGTGTCTGTGCTGGTGTTAGTGAATAGACTGTGCTCCAAAGCCCTGATCTCATTCCCTAGATCCTCAATGAGCCTTTTGACTCTTACTGTGGAGTGACTTGTATACTGTTGAACAAAGACACGTATGTGTGCCTTTCCTACATCCCACCACTGACTCAGGGACTCAAAATCGCTCTTCTTCCCTCTCCAGATCCCCCAGAAAGCCTCAAACTTTTGACAGAAATCACTGTCCTGAAGCACCTGAATATTAAAGTGCCAGTGAGAACTACCCTTGGTGGTTGGTGAGGTGTGCACATCTAAAGTGACTAAGTGATGGTCGGTGAATCCTACTGGGTGAATGTGACTGTTTAATAACCGGTTACTAAAACTATGTGAAATGTAAACCCTGTCTAGCCTGGCTGCCCTAATGTTCCCATCCAACACCTTCACCCATGTGTACTGCCTAGCCCTGGGATGTTTGACCCTCCAAACGTCCACTACACCCGACTCCGCAATCACCTGTGACAAAGTGGTAGATGACTGGAGGTGAGGTTCCTCTCCTGTTCTGTCCACTAAGGAATCTATGGTGCAATTCCAGTCCCCTCCCATCACTACACACTCGTTCTGGTCACACTGCTGCAGGACATCTCTCAGTTTGTGGAAAATACCCGTTCTGTGTGAGCCCTGGTTTGGAGCATGGATGTTAATAAAGACAAATGAAATGCTTTGTATGGAGGCTCTGACCACCAGAGCCCTGCCTTTCACTATCTCTGTGGAGGAGATGATGTTAACATCCAGCCCAGGTGCAAACAGAACAGCTACACCTGCAGACAGGTTGGTCCCATGAGACAGGACATACTGTCCCCTCCACCACAAGCCCCAGTCGACCTCATTATGTGGGTCACTGTGTGTTTCCTGCAAGAAAACGATGTTTAGTTGTTTCTGTCTGATCATCTCTGCAGTGACCGCTCTCCTCTCTCGGTCCCTCCCACCATTAATGTTTAAAGACCCAACCCTCACCTTGTGCATTGAAATATGAAAAAGAACAGTGAAGTAGACAGCCAACAGTAACAGAAAGATTAAGTGCAGCACATCCATGACAGACTCACTTAATTCTTTTCATCCTTTTGGAACTTTTATCTTTCTTCATCCCCCTGAGACCAGTCATGTATTTTTCAAGACGGTAGCGCTTCCTCTTATCCAACACCTCAAACCCTACCGCTTTCTGTATCGATGACACGCTCTTCATAAACTTTTCCGCATCCGGAAAATGCTCTAGAACCTGCACCGATTTACCAAACGTTTCATCGAGGAAGTTGTTGATCTCCTCCAACTTGTACAGATCTCCACTGTAAACCTGGGACTCGGCGACAGAGACATAGTCGGAGTCCGTCTCGTACTCCATCTCCTCCTCCACAACACAAGCCGCTCCACTCACCTCTGGACCAGCAGCCTGACTCTGGTCAGGTTCACCTGTCGGCCCTTCGCTGCTGCCTGCTCCACTTTCCTTCCTCCCTTCCACTGCCAGTGATTCCTTCACCTTCTTCCCCTCTGTTTCTCCACATACCCTCCTCCCTTCCTCTGCTCCTGCCAGTGCTTCCTCTACCCTACTTCTCTTTGTTTCTCCACAATCCCTCTTCCATTCCTTTGCTCCTGTCAGTAACTCCTCCACCTTCTTGCCCTCTGTCGTTTCACTCAGAACATCTGAGTTCTCCTCATTATTCTCTCCTCCACCTGCATCAGCTCCCTGCCCCCCGACCTGACTGTCAGTCTGCCCGCTGAGCCCCTCCCCGGCCGCGTCCCGCTTGTGCCCCGCCCGCCCACACTTAAAGCACTTGATGCTACCGGTGCTAGCGTACAGCATGTAGTGCCCGTCCCCGTACTTCACCCTGAAGGAGACATCCAGCGTGTTAGACGGACTATTGAGGAACATTAGAACCTGTCTCCTGAAGGACTGGACATGTTTAAGTTTATCACTCTTACAGCCCAGCCCCAGAGTTCTGAAGCTATTCGCTAGCTTCCCGAAGCACTGCAGCTCGCGCTGCGACACCTGGTCGGGGATGAACGGGGGAACCCCGGACACGGTGACCCGGGTGGTGGGCACTGCCAGCGGGGACACCTGCAGGTAGACGCCGTTCAGCGTGACGCCGCTCGCTATCAACGCGGACACAAACCGCTCCTCTTTCAGGAACACCAGCACACCTCGGTTCATCCTGGAGGCGGAGGACAGGTTACGGTGACCCACACGGTCCCCCACAGCCAGGAGAACCTCCTCCACCATGACACCCGGGTCGGGCTGAATCCGAACCCCATGTCTCAAGGACGGCGTCTCAGAGGACGCCATCCCGGACAAGAAACACGGTTTATCCCCACAACAACAAAAACCAATAAACACACAAAATACACAACAAACAGACAAAACACAACAACTCAATCACACAGTGAACTATGAAAGAAATGAATTGTAAACAGTTTGAGAAAAATCATCAAACATTTAGTCTCAGCACGCTCTCACCACCACCAGCTTCCTCCAGAGAGAGAGAGAGACAGGGAGAGAGAGAGAGAGAGATTTTTTTTTGATTTTTGAAAAAACCTTTATTCACACATTCCTAATTTTACTTTTTTTTTTTTTTTTTTTTTTTTTCAAAAATCACAGGTTTTATTAAAAATAAATAAATCATCTGATAAAAAACTGCGCAAACACCAGCTCATCTTCCACAACAGAACAAACAAGGTTTTTAAAACACCAACGTTGTTTAAAAGCATCCAAGTCTCCAATGTGTTTATAAAACCGGAACTCCAGCCAGAGTCTGGCTCTGATGTTGCAGAGCCACACTGCCCCGGCCTCCTGCCCCTCCCTGTTCTCCACTCGCTTTTTACGGGTTAAATAAATGGCCATTTTGGCTTCCCCAGAAAGGTAGTTGAGGAGCTGCCACTTTTCTTTTTCTGCTTTTTTGTAGGCAGCTCCCATGATAAAAACCTTCTCAGTAAAAAACACATTAAAAAGACTAAAAACCAATGTTAAAAGAGTGAAGAAACCTGAAAGTCTCTTGCACTCAGTAAAAACATGGTAGATAGTCTCTCGAAGGTCACAGAAGGGGCACCGGCTCAGGACAGCGGGATTAATAACGGAGATAAAAGCGTTGCAGGCGACAGCACCGTGTAAAATCCTCCACTGGAGGTCGGCCGTTCGTTTCTTGAGGGGAGGTTTATATAAAATCCTCCACTGTGCGCCAGGTCCGCCTTGTCCCAGTCTCTCTGACCACACAGTGGGAGGCCTGTTGCACAGTCCGGACCTGTTGGTGCTCTTGATGCAATTAAAATACACAGTCTTTTTGTCCGCTCTGTGTAATGTCATTGCTTCCGGACACGTCGTAGCAAGCAGGGGGCCGGTGAGTTCCCCCAGCACCGGGCTCAGGGAGATCTCAGGGAAAGGGTCTGCAGGGTCCGGCTCGACTTGTCCTTGGCTGTAGTCCATGAGGAGGCTCCTCTCCTTCCTGATCAGCCTCTGTCTCCACAGCTCCAGGAGCCTCCTCGCCACCCGGACAGAATGCAGACCCAGCAGAGCGCCCAGGGCCGGGGGGTCGCTCAGCGTCGGCCCCACTGCATTTACCAGCTGCTGCAGGCACAGGGTCCGCGACCTCAGCAGCGCCCCCGTCAGTCCAGGGGTGACGCTGCTGCTGATGTCCAGCTTGGCCCTGTGAATCAATGGTTCTCTCAGCAACCAGTACAGAGAGTTAGTCTGTGGGCATCTTTCACGAGTAAAAAGGGCCCACAACTTAAAAACACCCTGATAAAACGGAGGCAGCCCACTTAACTTTAAAATGCTAGAATCCATTAAAAACAGAGCAGTATCCAGCCCCAGGTTGTTAGCACGTCTGAGGATGCAGCTGGCCACATCTCGCCACACTAAAAACTCCAGACTAGTCAGGTATTTTTGAACAAACTGAATTCTAAAAGTGGCTGTCCGGCTGGCCAGGTGGACCAGGCCCTGTCCCCCCTCCTCTCTGGATAAAAACAGCACCCCTTGTGGCACCCAGTGTAGACCCTCCCAAAAAAAATCCACCATTTTTTTTTGTATGTTGGCTAGAAAGCCTGAGGGAGGGTCTAGGCATGTTAGTTGGTGCCACAGCTGGGATGCTATAAGATTATTTAAAACCAGTGCTCTACCTTTAAAAGACATCTGAGGGAGCAGCCACTTCCACTTGGAAAGTTTTCCCTCAATCTTTTCTGTGACGCCCTCCCAATTCTTTTGGACCACATTTTCCTGTCCGAGATATATCCCAAGATATTTAAAACCGTCCTTCCTCCACACTAGTTTCTGGGGAAGGACTGGGAGGCCGCCACACCATTCATCGACAGCGAGGGCCTCACTTTTCTTCCAGTTCACCCTCGCTGCCGATGTCCTGCTAAAACCCTCTACAATGTTAGTTAAAAGGTCTGCATCCCTCTGGTCCTTAATAAAAACAACAATATCGTCGGCATAAGCCGATAAAATCATTTTCTCATTAAAACCAGGTAAAACCAGTCCTTGCAGGCTAGAGCGTATCTTGATGAGGAGGGGCTCCAGGGAGAGTGCATAGAGCATCCCGGACAGAGCACAACCCTGCCGGACCCCTCTACCCACTCTAAAAGGAGCACACAGACTGCCGTTTATCTTCAGCACACTCTCAACCTCATTGTACAACACCTTGATCTTAGCTATGAAGCCAGCGCTGAACCCAAACTTCCCCAGGACTTTCCAGAGGAAGCTGTGTTCAACGCGGTCAAAAGCCTTTTCCTGATCTAGAGAAATCAGACCATTGTTAATACCCAACGAGCTGGAGACCTCCAAAACATCCAGAATGAGGTAGACATTGTCTACCATGGACCTGCCGGGTACACAATAGGTCTGGTCCCGATGGATGACCTGCTCCATAGCTTCCCTCAGCCTGGAGGCGAAGACTTTGGACAGAAGCTTGTAATCCACACACAGCAGAGACACAGGATGCCAGTTTCCGATGTCCTCCAGGTTTCCTTTTTTTGGCAGGAGTGTTATCACTGCTCTCCGGCAGGACATCGGCATGGAACCAGAGGCCAGACTCTCATTAAAAACATCCAAGATGTCCCTCGCAAATATATCCCAGAAGGTTTTATAAAATTCGGCGGTGAGGCCATCAAGGCCGGGAGCACGCCGTCCCTGCATGCCCTGCAAGGCGGCCTTCAGCTCCTGTAGGCTTATGGGCCTGCAGAGCTCCTCATTGGTCTCCTCAGAGACCTGAGGCAGCTCTCCACAGAACCCCTCCATTAATGACTCCTCCTCCCTGTACTCACTGGTATACAGGGAGGATTAAAAGCCCACCGCTCGCCTCCTGATCTGGCTTGGTTCCACAACTGGCTGCCCTGCGTCTCCTAACAGTGAGTGGATTACCCTCCTCTCCTCTGCTCTTCCTCTCCAGGCCGAAGAAGAAGCTAGAGGGAGTGTCCATCTCTGTGATGGTCTGGAATCGGGACCTGACCAGTGCACCCTGAACTTTAACGTCTAACAAGTCGGCCAAAGCCACCTTTTTTCCTTTGAGGACTTCAATATGCCCTCGATCTCCTGTGGACTCACTTAAACTCTCTAGGTCCACTATATCAGTCTCCAGGTCCTTCATAGATCTGGTGATGTCTCGGGTGACGTTGAAAGTATGCTGCTGACAAAGAAGCCTAATCTCAATTTTACCACGGTCCCACCACTGCCTAAGACTACTAAAATCGCTCTTCCTCAGCCTAAAAACATCCCAGAAATAAATAAGAACCTCTCTAAATTTTTTATCAAAAGTTAAAACTAAATTAAAATGCCAATACGCGCTCTTGGGTAAAATGTTTCTAATAAAAACATGACATAAAAGCAAAGAATGATTAGTAAAAACAGCAGGAACAATACTGCACATTTTAAAAATATTAAAATGGTGCTTAAAAACATAAATACGGTCTAACCTGGCTGAGGAGATCCTCCCCTCCCTAAAGTGGGACCATGTGTACTGTCGGCAGTCGGCATGCATCCTTCTCCACACATCCACCAGGCCATGAGAATGGACCAGCCTCCTCAGAACCTGCTGTGAAGCTGGATGTGGCTCTGTGTGGTTACGGTCCTTTAAACCATCTTCCGTACAGTTAAAATCCCCCCGCCCAAGAATAAAAAATCCTCCGAGGCACAGCCATTTAAAACATCATTAACTTTTTGTAAAAACAGCTTCCTCTCTGCACCGGTTGCTGGAGCATACACATTGATAAAAACAACAGTAAAAAGGTTGAACCGTGCTTTAACTAAAAACAACCTCCCCTCGATGATGTGTTTGACCTCCAGTGAAACCGGGATAAAAGACCTGGAGAAGAGGAAGCCCACTCCTCCACTGAGGTTTGTGTGGTGACTCAGGAGGACTTCCCCTTCCCACTCCCTCCTCCAGTCGGCCTCGTTGGTGCTGTCGCTGTGGGTCTCTTGTAGGAAGAGAACATCAATACCTTTCAACTTTTTAAATTCATAAATAGATGTTCTCTTCCTAACATCCCTGGCTCCATTAACATTTAAAGTTCCGACTCTGAAAGTATCCATTAAAAGAAAAATGTTTAAAACACAAACAAAAACCAATAAATTAATTAAAACACACATTGGAGCTTTCGGCATCACCCTCATCCATCATTTCTTTTATTTTTGTGGCAATTTTTCTTAATCTAAAACCCTCCTGATCAGTGAAGCCGGACTCCTCCTTCCGGCTCATGTGGTGTCTGGCTGAGGTATAAAATAGGCTTAGGTTAGGAAAGAAGTCAACAACGTTGACTCCTTTCCTGCCTTTTGTTCGTTGTAAAAAAGTCCTAATTTATTCTGCCGTGTACATTTTTTGTTGCTGACTTCTGGTTAAAACTGCAGGAGCATTGCTGCTGTCAGACACCTCCTCGTCACTGCTGTCTGACCTCTGCCCCCGACCCGTCTCCTTGGCTTCCCCCACCTTGCTGGCCTTGGTGCCACTGCCTGCCTTCTAGGCCCGCTTCTTCCTCTTTGAGGCAACTTTAAACTCCCCAACTTCCATCTCCGCTTCTTCCACCTGCTCAGCCCACCCACTTACACTTTCCTCCTCCGCCTCTACTTCCCCACCAACCTGCTGTGCTACCTCCACGGGCTTCTCCCCAGCACCATTACCCCCCACTTCCTTTTCTTCTCCTCCATCCTCACCATTCCCCACCTTAACCAAAGCCTCCCCCCTGCTGCTCTGGACACCCTCACCATCATTACCACCACCACCATTATTACAACCATCACCCTCACCACCACCATTATTACCACCAACATTATTCCCACCATCACCCTCACTCACCTCACTCACACCACTCACACTCAGCTCAGGCACAGCAGCATCCACCCTGCGCCGCGGCGCCGGAACAGGCCGCCCAGACGCCACGGCCGCAGCCGCGACTCCGTCCGGGCCAGGCGGAGCCGGGTCACAGCGCTTCGGACAGGCTCTCGCGGTGTGCCCCTCCTCACCGCAACTAAAGCACTTCATCACCGACGATGTTGCATAAATCTCGTAGTCAAAATCATCTACTTTCACCCTGAAGCGGAGGTTGAGGTCCTCGTTCCGGTTGTTAAGTATCATATACAAGTACCTGCGGTGGGACACTACGTACTTCAGCAACTGATCTTTACACCCAGACAAGATCTTCCTGATCGGGGAAACCACCTTCCCGTGTCTGGAGAGCTCTTTGCTGAGGAACTCGTCGGTGATGAACGGAGGGACATTAGACACAAGGACTCCGGTTGCACTAACGGAAACACCTGGACAAACAAATCGTTCACCGTGAGGCCCGCCTCCACCACACGGTTCACCTTCTCCACCTGGTCCAGGAAGATGACCATGGCGCCGTTCATGCGAGCGGCCGACTTAATGCTGCTGTGCCCGACCCTCGCCCCCACAGCCATCCCGATGTCCTCCACGCTGCACGAGAAAGCGGCCGCGATCTTAATGCCGTGCTTCCTCGTGAGGTGGGACAACGTGTCTCCATTTACCATGGCGTCTGACGCCGACCGGCGAAACACCGGCAGGAGGAAACAAACACCCAAAGAAAACCCACAAACTACCCCAAAAATACACAACTAACAACCCAAACTACGGTGAAACCCAACCAATAAACCAAATTAAATTAATATACATAACTAAGGTAAATAAACAATTTAAAAAAAAAGATCCGCTCACTCAGAAACGCTCACTCACACACGCTCACACACGCAAACTCCCAGCATGCACCGAGAGAGAGAGAGAGAGAGAGAGAGAGAGAGAGAGAGAGGGAGAGAGAGAGAGAGAGAGAGAGAGGGGAGAGAGAGAGAGAGATTTTTTTGATTTTTACAAAACCTTTATTTTACATAAAAAAACGAATATACGAACAAACACACACATTGTAAACACATTAACTAAATAGAACAACAAATAAATCTGAGAGGTGGTCCCTCTCCGTCTCGTCCTCATCCTGCAGCACCTCCGTCTCATCCTCGTAGCAGGGAAACCACCGCCGACACGCCTCCCAGTTCAGGACCGGCCACCTCCGTCAGTACGCTCAGTACGGTCCTCTGGACGTCGGTCCTCTGGACCTCGGCCCTCTGAACGTCGGCCCTTGCATTTCAAATATGCCTCATACTCCTTAATCGCTTTACTGACAGTAACAGCGATCTTCCTCAACCTCCAGCCCTCCCGATCGGTAAAACTCTTCGCGGCCTTATTGGCCGTGTGGAGCCGGATGGACTTAACAAGTCTCGGCAAGTCCGAGAAGTGATCCTCTATAAAAATCCTCTGGTTCTTAGTCCTGCCTAGAAACCCTTTTAATTCGTCCACACTGTACATGTCTGGGTGCTCCTCACCTTCCTCAGAGAAGGAGTCTTCCTCCATACTGGACTCAGACTCAGACTCCTCGTCCCCCTTACCCGAAGCTCCCTTCTTGGCCCGTGAGCTTTCCTCATCCTCCCTGCTCTTCCTCTTCAGACGGTGAGCCTGACCCTTCTCCTCCTCCTCCTCCCTGTGCCTCCTGCCCGTCCCCTCCGACCCCCTCAGGACCCTCCTGGTTCTGTCCCTCAGCAGCCGCTTCACTAGAAGCGTCCCGCTCAGCTGACCTCTTACTTGGGCAGTCCCTGGCCTGATGCCCCTCTCATCCACATCTGAAACACTTCCCGTTCCCAGAGGTCACATACAACACATAGTCACCCTTGTTGTTCAGGACCATGAGGAGCTGCCTCCTGTGAGACACAACGTGTTTCTGCAGACCTGCACCCCGAGGAAACCTTCCTCACCCAGGAAACCACCCTCCCGTGTCTCACCAGCTCTCCGAGCAACACCTCGTCCCTAATGAACGGGGGCACGTTGTCCACCGTGTCTCTGACCGCCGGTGTTACCAGCGGCAGCACCGGCACCACCGGCACCACCGTGCCCTTCACCACGATGCCTTTAGCCGCTACCGTGCTCACCTTCACCACGCTGTCGAGGAAAATCAATCCATCGCGCGCGTTAGCAGCGTGCTAACGCGCGCCGACCGGCTGCGCCAACACGCACACAAGAAACCCCCAAACCCCCTTGTGCACACAATAACCCCACATACACTACAACACACACTACAACACACACTACAACACACACTACAACACACACCGCTCTCTGTCGACCACTACCAACGAGAAAAACAGACAAAAAACACCACAACCTCAGTGCTCACGCTCAGAGAGAGAGAGAGAGAGAGAGAGAGAGAGAGAGAGAGAGGGGGAGAGAGGGGGGAGGGCGGGAGAGAGAGAGAGAGAGAGAGAGGGGGAGAGAGAGGGAGAGAGAGAGAGAGAGGGAGAGGGGGAGAGAGAGCTAGAGAGAAAGAGGTAAAGTGCCTCTCACACATATTTTTCTTGATCTATCGTTGCTCCCCCCCCCCCCCACACACACACACACACACACACACACACACACACTCATGCTCCTCTCTATAGCTTCCCCCCTCAGACCGTATTCTTCTCCGGTGTTTCCTATTTTCCCTCTCTCTCTGCTCCAAGGTCGAGTTAATGAATGACAGAGCCTGTCATCAATTCCCCTTTCTCCCTTTACACCTGTCTCACACACACACACACACACACACACACACACACACATTGTGTATTGATTGTGACAGCATCTTTGTGTTTTCACTCAAACCACTTGGATCACTAGAATTTCCAAAATGTATTATCATTTTTTTCCTTTGGTAAGGACTTCTTTGGCGACTGTATTTTAATTAAAAGCCTTAAACTAGGTGGATTAGGAGGATCATGGCGATGTATTATTGCAAATAGCCTGTATTTATGTTTCAGTTATGTTTTTGGTGCTCTCAACATGCCATAATGCAAATAGCAGGAGGTTAATAGTGAGGAAATGAATGAATGAATTATTCACAATGTAATAAGATATATGAGCTTTTAAAATACAGTGTCTTCTCGATGAAGGAGGATACGTACAATCTCCTCGTGGACGTCAGTGGCTGCCAATATTGAAATGAAATAATTAAATTGGAATGTAATTTGACATTTCTGTGTCTATGATGAAAAAGATGAATTAAATAAAAAAGTGTAGTTACTAATGAAATATATGTTTGTGTACTCCAAGCTTTTTGTATATGAAATCACTCACATCAACTATTGTGAGATTGACCACTATGAAACATCTGGACATATTTTAATTTTAAAGATTTTGTTTTCAGGCTTACTGAAAAGTCAATCTCACGTTAAAGTTCATGATTTGTAGTTTATTTCAATTTCAGAGTTGACACTAATGGCAGAGATTGCCGAGATTACAAACATGAAAATCACATACAAATTTGTTTTTAAAAATGTTTTTATTTGCAATGCAAACAATTCCATGAAATAAAATGTCACTTTAATAATTAGAATCATAATGATATCAAAGTAAAACCCTAAACGTACGCATCCACCGTTAATCTGCCACAGATGTCAACACATCTACTTTCCGTACCCTGTTTAATAATTCCTTTTCTTTGATGTGTATTTCAGAGTCTCCTATTGGTCAGATGCGTCCACCGCACGGCAGCGCCACGCCCCAAAAGAACAGCAACCTCCTGGTCATCATCGTGGTTTCCGTGGGAGCCGTCACCGTGGTCGTGGTCGTCATCGTGGCGCTCATCTGCACGCGGCGCTCCTCCGCCCAGCAGAGGAAGTAAGTCTTCATCGACTCTCAAACGCCTTTTCGGCTCTAAAATCATGTTCCCAAAAGCCGGGAAGGACCTGACCTGAATTGGCTTTTATCACACTGGGTTCCTCTTCTTCTAAATCCCATTCATCGGTGTGGTTTGGTAATCCTTTTCCGGTTTCACTGTTATTTGGTGGCAGTTTGTCAAATTGTATTTCATTTTATAATCCGGTTAGCGATGTTTTGATCATTGTTATTGCACTAATCCACGTTGAATTATAATCTTTCAGATTTCAGTGCTGGTTGAACACCTGTGGGAATAGTGACAGTGTGTGGTTTAATACTCGAGCACACACTCGTTAGAGCAGATCCTGAGTCAGAAATACACCACGAGTCACTACCAGGAGAAAGCTTTAGAGAGGTCATCATCATCGGTTTAATTCACTCATCCAGAACATTTCAGATGCTATTCTTCAATAGTCTCATTATGTCATGCATGTTTGTCACATTTTAGTCTAGTTTTAATTTTTTGTTGGAATTATTTTACAATCAAGTTCATGAAATTCCCAACGGTATTATTTCATTATCTGATTCCTCAAATATCAGTTGGGTTTCATTCCATAATCCAGTTGTTTTGCAATGTTTGACCGGTTTTAGTCGTTGTGATCCAGTTTATGAAATCAAATATTGGATTGAGCTCGACTTCGTAATCCTCGTCCTCCTCGTCTCTCCTCCCACCTCCTTCTGTCTGTCTCCACGTTGCTCCATCTCGTACTCCTCGTCCTCCTCGTGTCTCCTCCCACCTCCTTCTGTCTGTCTCCACGTTGCTCCATCTCGTAATCCTCGTCCTCCTTCCACCTCCTTCTGTCTGTCTCCACGTTGCTCCATCCCGTAATCCTCGTCCTCCTTCCACCTCCTTCTGTCTGTCTCCACGTTGCTCCATCTCGTAATCCTCGTCCTCCTCGTCTCTCCTTCCACCTCCTTCTGTCTGTCTCCACGTTGCTCCATCCCGTAATCCTTGTCCTCCTTCCACCTCCTTCTGTCTGTCTCCACGTTGCTCCATCTCATAATCCTCGTCCTCCTCCCACCTCCTTCTGTCTGTCTCCACGTTGCTCCATCTCGTAATCCTCGTCCTCCTCGTGTCTCCTCCCACCTCCTTCTGTCTGTCTCCACGTTGCTCCATCTCGTAATCCTCGTCCTCCTCGTGTCTCCTCCCACCTCCTTCTGTCTGTCTCCACGTTGCTCCATCTCGTAATCCTCGTCCTCCTTGTGTCTCCTTCCAACTCCTTCTGTCTGTCTCCACGTTGCTCCATCCCGTAATCCTCGTCCTCCTTCCACCTCCTTCTGTCTGTCTCCACGTTGCTCCATCTCGTAATCCTCGTCCTCCTCCCACCTCCTTCTGTCTGTCTCCACGTTGCTCCATCTCTTAATCCTCGTCCTCCTCCCACCTCCTTCTGTCTGTCTCCACGTTGCTCCATCTCGTAATCCTCGTCCTCCTCGTCTCTCCTTCCACCTCCTTCTGTCTGTCTCCACGTTGCTCCATCTCGTAATCCTCGTCCTCCTCCCACCTCCTTCTGTCTGTCTCCACGTTGCTCCATCTCGTAATCCTCGTCCTCCTCCCACCTCCTTCTGTCTATCTCCACGTTGCTCCATCTCGTAATCCTTGTCCTCCTTCCACCTCCTTCTGTCGGTCTCCACGTTGCTCCATCCCGTAATCCTTGTCCTCCTTCCACCTCCTTCTGTCTGTCTCCACGTTGCTCCATCCCGTAATCCTCGTCCTCCTCCCACCTCCTTCTGTCTGTCTCCACGTTGCTCCATCCCGTAATCCTCGTCCTCCTCGTCTCTCCTCCCACCTCCTTCTGTCTGTCTCCACGTTGCTCCATCCCGTAATACTTATCTCTCCTTCCACCTCCTTCTGTCTGTCTCCACGTTGCTCCATCCCGTAATCCTCGTCCTCCTCCCACCTCCTTCTGTCTGTCTCCACGTTGCTCCATCCCGTAATCCTTGTCTCTCCTTCCACCTCCTTCTGTCTGTCTCCACGTTGCTCCATCTCGTAATCCTTGTCCTCCTTCCACCTCCTTCTGTCTGTCTCCACGTTGCTCCATCCCGTAATCCTCGTCCTCCTCGTCTCTCCTTCCACCTCCTTCTGTCTGTCTCCACGTTGCTCCATCTCGTAATCCTCGTCCTCCTCCCACCTCCTTCTGTCTGTCTCCACGTTGCTCCATCTCGTAATCCTCGTCCTCCTCCCACCTCCTTCTGTCTGTCTCCACGTTGCTCCATCTCGTAATCCTCGTCCTCCTCCCACCTCCTTCTGTCTGTCTCCACGTTGCTCCATCTCGTACTCCTCGTCCTCCTCGTGTCTCCTCCCACCTCCTTCTGTCTGTCTCCACGTTGCTCCATCTCGTAATCCTCGTCCTCCTCGTGTCTCCTCCCACCTCCTTCTGTCTGTCTCCACGTTGCTCCATGTTGTAATCCTCGTCCTCCTTGTCCTCCTTCCACCTCCTTCTGTCTGTCTCCACGTTGCTCCATCCCGTAATCCTCGTCCTCCTTCCACCTCCTTCTGTCTGTCTCCACGTTGCTCCATCTCGTAATCCTCGTCCTCCTCGTCTCTCCTTCCACCTCCTTCTGTCTGTCTCCACGTTGCTCCATCTCATAATCCTCGTCCTCCTCCCACCTCCTTCTGTCTGTCTCCACGTTGCTCCATCTCGTAATCCTCGTCCTCCTCGTGTCTCCTCCCACCTCCTTCTCTCTGTCTCCACGTTGCTCCATCTCGTAATCCTCGTCCTCCTCGTGTCTCATCCCACCTCCTTCTGTCTGTCTCCACGTTGCTCCATCCCGTAATCCTCGTCCTCCTTCCACCTCCTTCTGTCTGTCTCCACGTTGCTCCATCTCGTAATCCTCGTCCTCCTCCCACCTCCTTCTGTCTGTCTCCACGTTGCTCCATCTCTTAATCCTCGTCCTCCTCCCACCTCCTTCTGTCTGTCTCCACGTTGCTCCATCTCGTAATCCTCGTCCTCCTCGTCTCTCCTTCCACCTCCTTCTGTCTGTCTCCACGTTGCTCCATCTCATAATCCTCGTCCTCCTCCCACCTCCTTCTGTCTGTCTCCACGTTGCTCCATCTCGTAATCCTTGTCCTCCTTCCACCTCCTTCTGTCTGTCTCCACGTTGCTCCATCTCATAATCCTCGTCCTCCTCCCACCTCCTTCTGTCTGTCTCCACGTTGCTCCATCTCGTAATCCTCGTCCTCCTCCCACCTCCTTCTGTCAGTCTCCACGTTGCTCCATCTCGTAATCCTCGTCTCTCCTCCCACCTCCTTCTGTCTGTCTCCACGTTGCTCCATCCCGTAATCCTTATCTCTCCTTCCACCTCCTTCTGTCTGTCTCCACGTTGCTCCATCCCGTAATCCTCGTCCTCCTCCCACCTCCTTCTGTCTGTCTCCACGTTGCTCCATATCATAATCCTCGTCCTCCTCCCACCTCCTTCTGTCTGTCTCCACGTTGCTCCATCTCGTAATCCTCGACCTCCTCCCACCTCCTTCTGTCTGTCTCCACGTTGCTCCATCTCGTAATCCTCGTCCTCCTTCCACCTCCTTCTGTCTGTCTCCACGTTGCTCCATCCCGTAATCCTCGTCCTCCTCCCACCTCCTTCTGTCTGTCTCCACGTTGCTCCATCCCGTAATCCTCGTCCTCCTCCCACCTCCTTCTGTCTGTCTCCACGTTGCTCCATCTCGTAATCCTCGTCCTCCTCCCACCTCCTTCTGTCTGTCTCCACGTTGCTCCATCCCGTAATCCTCGTCCTCCTCGTCTCTCCTTCCACCTCCTTCTGTCTGTCTCCACGTTGCTCCATCTCGTAATCCTCGTCCTCCTCCCACCTCCTTCTGTCTGTCTCCACGTTGCTCCATCTCGTAATCCTCGTCCTCCTCCCACCTCCTTCTGTCTGTCTCCACGTTGCTCCATCTCGTAATCCTCGTCCTCCTCCCACCTCCTTCTGTCTGTCTCCACGTTGCTCCATCCCGTAATCCTCGTCCTCCTCCCACCTCCTTCTGTCTGTCTCCACGTTGCTCCAGCTCGTAATCCTTGTCCTCCTTCCACCTCCTTCTGTCTGTCTCCACGTTGCTCCATCTCGTAATCCTCGTCCTCCTCCCACCTCCTTCTGTCTGTCTCCACGTTGCTCCATCCCATAATCCTCGTCCTCCTCCCACCTCCTTCTGTCTGTCTCCACGTTGCTCCATCTCATAATCCTCATCTCTCCTTCCACCTCCTTCTGTCTGTCTCTACGTTGCTCCATCCCGTAATCCTCGTCCTCCTCGTCTCTCCTTCCACCTCCTTCTGTCTGTCTCCACGTTGCTCCATCTCGTAATCCTCGTCCTCCTCCCACCTCCTTCTGTCTGTCTCCACGTTGCTCCATCCCGTAATCCTCGTCCTCCTCGTCTCTCCTCCCACCTCCTTCTGTCTGTCTCCACGTTGCTCCATCCCGTAATCCTCGTCCTCCTCCCACCTCCTTCTGTCTGTCTCCACGTTTCTCCATCCCGTAATCCTCGTCCTCCTCGTCTCTCCTCCCACCTCCTTCTGTCTGTCTCCACGTTGCTCCATCCCGTAATCCTCGTCCTCCTCCCACCTCCTTCTGTCTGTCTCCACGTTGCTCCATCCCGTAATCCTTGTCTCTCCTTCCACCTCCTTCTGTCTGTCTCCACGTTGCTCCATCCCGTAATCCTCGTCCTCCTCCCACCTCCTTCTGTCTGTCTCCACGTTGCTCCATCTCGTCCGTGTACATCGTGGCATGCGTGAGCATTTCAAGTGGTTTCATGGTGGATGTACATTCAATTCATATCAATTTTCAATTCAGTTTATTTTATAGCCCAATATCACAAATTATCCTCAGAGGGCTTTACAATCTGTACACATACGACATCCCTGACCTTTGACCTCACATCGAATCAGGAAAAACTCCCCAAAAATAACCTTTGACAGGGAAAAAAGGGAAGAAACCTTCAGGAGAGCAACAGAGGAGGATCCCTCTCCCCGGATGGACAGATGAATAGATGTCATGTGTACAGAATGAACAGCATTTACAAAGTTACATAAACACATTACATGAATATGACAATGTATGAATGGAACTCCAATCCATGAAACAGAAGGAGGTAGAGAGGAAGGGGGGCGGGGCGCATCAGCAGGGCCAATGGGAGGCCGGTTCACCAGCATCAGACACCTCCAGGTCCAATGGACCCTATGAGACGTGAAGTCACAACGACTCCGGGGAGGAAGCAGAGTTAATAAAGTGCAATGGAGAGATGTAAATTCATCCATAAGGAGAGAGAGAAAAGGAGATAGGTGCTCAGTGTATCCTAAAACATCCCCCAGCAGCCTATAAGCCTATAGCAGCATATCAAGGGGCTGGACCAGGGCAAACCTGATTCAGCCCTAACTATAAGCACTATCAAACAGGAAAGTCTTAAGTCTATTCTTGAATGAGGTGACTGTGTCTGCCTCCAGGACTGAAAGTGGAAGCTGGTTCCATAAAAGAGGAGCTTGATAACTGAAGGCTCTGGCTCCCATCCTACTTTTTAGGACTCTAGGAACCACAAGTAGCCCCGCATTTAGTGAGCGCAGCTCTCTAGTGGGGCAATATGGTACTACAAGCTCCTTAAGATATGATGGTGCATCACCAATCAAGGCTTTGTAGGTGAGGAGAAGTAATCTAGTCTGGAAGTAACAAATGCATCAACCAGCTTTTCTGCATCTTTTTGAGACAAGATGTGCCTGATTTTTGAAATGTTACGTAGATGAAAAAATGCATTCCTTGAGATTTGCTTAACGTGGGAGTTAAAGGACAAGTCTCGGTCAAAGATAACTAGAGATTCTTTACAGTGGTGATGGATGCCAGGGAAATGCCATCTACAGAAACCACATCACCAGATAATTGATCTCTGAGGTGTTCAGGGCCCAGTAAAATAACTTCAGTTTTGTCTGAGTTTAACATCAGGAAGTTGCAATGTACATGGTGGGTTGCCTAGCGACATGACTGTAATGGTTCACTGTGTTGTCCTCTTCACACCTTCAGTCTGCTCTATCTTCCTGGCCACTGACTTCCTCACCTGTCTCGTCCTCTGTGCAGGAAGAGAGCGAGCCACAGCGCCAGCAAGCGGAAGGGCAGCCAGAAGGACCTGCGGCCCCCCGACCTCTGGATCCACCACGAGGAGATGGAGATGAAGAACATGGACAAAGCTCCCAGCGTGGCTCCGTCCGGACACGATTCGCCTCTTCAGTCCTGCCAGGACCTCCCCCAGGTCGCACACAGCAAATCAGAGAGCCAGATGGGCAGCAAGAGTAGCCACTCAGGTACAAGATAGATGCAGATGCATTTATCCACCTTATTTGTTTACAAGTACTAGTTTTATTATTAGTATTTTGCATTTGTTATCATCTTTGATTTAAGTTTGGGTATCTCCCTTTAGATGCATGTATCATGTCAGGGTTCATCTCTATGTTACATGGCAACATTGAAATTTAAAATTAGAAAGTCAAATACATTCATAATCTGCATGCTAAATATAAAACAAATAATTTTTTCTTCATTGCTGTGGTGCTCACTGATTAATTCATCCCCATTATGAGTCGGATTGCATTAGCTGTGTAATAAAGCCTCTATTAATTATTAGATTTATAAATAATTTCTCCCAGTGGAAAATAGTTTTAAAAGTCTCTATTAGTGGCCTGAAGAAGGGAGAGAAGACGCTGGAATATTTTTGGTGTTCCAGGAGCCGACGGAGACGATGCGTCCAGCAGTATCTCCACTCTGGACCGCTCCATGGCGGCCAGGAGGGGCGCGCGGGGCAAGATGATGATTCCTATGGACTCTCAGCCCAGCAACACACGTAAGTAACACCGTGCATGCGTGTGTTCACCGGCATCAACTGAGCTTTCCTTCGCTCAGAAGTGGTGCTTTGAGCTAAATGCTAACACCAGCATGCTAACATATCTGTCTATGAATCTTAGTTGCATTATGTTATTGGACATTTTGTAATTTCAGGCTGCCTGGCCAGGGACAGCAGATGTTTATTGGACTGTTTATTGGTGTGCATTGTCCCAATAAAATAACTTGTCAATGTCAATGCCATTATGCTTGTTGAGCAAGTTTAATGTTTATCATGGTCATCAGATCAGTTTAGCGTGTTAGCATGCTAATGTTTGCTAATTAGCACTGAGCACAAAGTACAGCCGAGGCTGATGGGAACTATTTAGGTATTTAGCCATAAACCAAGTATTGGATCATTTTAATTAGACCTGATTATGGCACTGGATGAAATATCAGAAGATCACCAAAGTTATTACAACTGGTGCGGTGCCCATTCTTTGGGCTTGACTCAGTTGGTTCAGGGTTCTAGTTACTAGTTGTTCAACCATCTCACTCAAAACACCAAATGTGGAGCTTACGGTGGCACTGGAGTGGAAGTCTGGACTACAGTGGTGGGCCCTAAATGGTGGCCTATCTTTGAGGAAATGCCTGACAGCAACGTGTTGCTCTTAATTGTTGGTCTCTTTTTAGGGGATTTTTCTGAAGCAACCATTGATGCTTTTAAAGGTGTGGATTGGCGCCTCTTTGTTTATCGGTTGGTGCAGCCTGCTGTTCTAGTATGAATATATCCATTTTGTGAGTTTGATGCCTGAGGTTTATGATCAAAACGTTGCATCTCCAATACATTCAGATGTGAAATAGCCGAATCCCATTTGAAACGTGTTACAACAGTGAATATGGTCCTTTGTGAGGACTGTTCCCCTTAAGAGGTCCACAGATCCTCATGCTCTTATTCCTTATTCCAGAAAGCAGACCCCACACCAACTCATTCTGTATCAAGGTCACGGTGCTTCCTGTTGCTGCATGGAACATCACGTGACAGTTCTGCGGCAGTTGGTTGTCTTAGGGTGATGATGATGATGATGATGATGATGGTCAGACCGTTCATCTCTCTCTCTTCCTCTCTGTCTGTCCCCGGGTGGTTGAGACGGAAAAAGACTTTTGTGCAAAACTGAAGTTGGAGGAAGAGAGAACACGTGCACACACATACACACACACACACACACACACACACACACACCCACACCCACACCCACACACACACACACACACACACAGATAATTAGCCTGTACTCAGACAGACTCAGAGGACAGAGGGGAGAGGGAGAAGATCTGAGGATGAGTGAATGAGGAGAGGACGAGCAGGGAGAGAGAGAGAGAGAGACGAAGAAGAAATGTGAGAAGAGAGCGAGACAGCTGAAGTTCAACTTATATTTCAGTTTCAAGTTCTTTGTTATCATATGCATAACAATGAACAGTGAAGCTGACGCTGGCAATGGGAATATTAAACCTCAGGATCGCTCTAACAGCTCATTGCATGAAAACACTGAAAATCAGTCAAAGCAAAATGACAATCTTCGATATATATATGTATATGTATATAACATATATATATATTTGTATATACATATATATATACATACATATATATATATATATATATATATACATATATATATATATACAAATATATATATATATGTTATATACATATATATATCGAAGATTGTCATTTTGCTTTGACTGCAAGAGGGCCGCGGGTTCGATTCCCGGTCGGAGCGGTCCTTCTGTGTGGAGTTTGCATGTTCTCCCCGTGGCAGCGTGGGTTCTCTCCGGGCTCTCCGGCTTCCTCCCACAGTCCAAAGACATGCTGCAGGTTAATTGATCTCTAAATGTCCCATAGGTGTGAATGTGAGAGTGAATGGTTGTATGTCCCTACATGTATATATATATATATATATATATATATGGGGCGACTGTGGGTCAGTGGTTAGCAGGTCCGTCTTTCAATCAGGGGGTTGGTGGTTCAATCCCCACCCTAGTCGTTATGTCCTTGAGCAAGACACTTAACCCTGAATTGTTCCCTGTAGCTGCTCTACAGTGTATGAATGTAATATGGTTGTAAGTCGCTTTGGATAAATGTGTCAGCTAAATGACATGACATGACATATATATGCAACAATCCTGCACTGCTGAGTGTTGAGGTCCTCCATTGGTGCACTGAGCAGCTTGTCTCCGCCCTCTAGAGTCTTTACATTTGAGGGCAGTGCTACTGCCACAGCCGCCTGGTATGGCAGGTTTGTGTGGTGAGTCCAGGTCCGGTCCTCGCTGGTGTAGACCCAGAGGAACCTGAAGCCGGTGATGGGGGTGAGTCCAAGTCTAGAGAGGCATCCTGGACCCTGCAGGGCTCTTTTGCCTGCACAGATTGGCAGGCCACTCACTGTAACAGTCTCACAGCCGGGAGGTCTTACATCCACAATTGTGAGAGGATGCTATTACACTCAAAGACTAGTAAGAGGGATGTCTTGCTGCCCCCGCGACCCGGCTCAGGAGCATAGAGTAAAGTGATGGATGGACCAACGACCTTGGACAGCATGTGCATTGCTGTTTGCAGATGACACTGCTTTAATCGACGCCTCCAGTCCAGTATTGAGGAGGAAGCCAAGACGCTATACCGCTGATGTGGGGAGCTTCAGGAAGACAATGGAACTTTGCATCGATTTCCTGAACCTGTCCCAGAGTTGACACTTTTGTGTTTATGAGTGTAGATAGCTTGCAGCTGCAAGAACCTCGTGACCACCATTGACAGTGGCCTGACACAAAAGACATCTTCAGAAGGTGCCAGTGGATCTACCCCCTGTGTAGGCTGAGGTACCTGGGAGTAGCCCCTCCCATCCTTAGCAGCTTTTACATCTACCATAAAGAGAACCTCCTCACCTTTTCTTTTCTGGCTTGGTATGGGGGAACCAAGAAGGAGCCAAACTATGGAGCCTGATCAAAATGTTGCTGGGGGGGCAGTGCTCAATCCTCCAGCGGTTGACACAAGGACAGTGAAGAAAGCAAGTAGGATTGCGAGGGCTTTAACTCATGACCTTAGCTGCTAGTCTCAATCCCAGGGTGACCAGTGCTCGGCCTAGCAGCGCCCGTCTCTCGACACAGGGCACACAGGGCACCCTATAGCATTTGTATCAGATGCACTGGACTTTCAACAACTCCAATATAAACCCAACTGCATCGTCATTAAGTGTAAGAGAGTCCACTAAGGGCGAGAGTGAGGGGTGGTGGATGGGTCAACAAGCAGAGGACCTTTGCTAATGGGGGCTGGTGTTTGTATCCTGTGTTTTATCAATAGTTGAGTTATTTCTATTGATGACATTATGTCACATGACGTTGTGTCCTTGGCTTACAAAGTGTACTTATTTTAAGCCCAATCATGATCTTCTTTCTCCCTAAGCAAGTGGTTTTGTTTTCTAAACCTACCTTAACCTTACAATACACGCCTTTTTGAGTCAAGCGGCTACACAAAAGGCTGACTCTAGTGACGCCGGGTTCTACTCTGTCCAAGCAGCGAAATATGACCAATAGTGATTTGTCACGTTGAGCAGAAGAACTGCTGTTAACGTTCCCCATGCGTATGCTTTGATTTGAAAAAATGTCCCCTTTTAGAATCGTGCTACTGTGGTCTCAATTTATTCTATTGTCTGGTACTGATCTGGATTTCCCTTTGTCGGTGTCACATCTGTAACAGCACATCACATCCATGAGCCGGTTCCCTCTCTGGGTAGAGAGAGGCACATCATCTAATTACTGCCTTCTCTCTCCTTGGTGTGTGCCGTCACATCCCCTCTGAGCTGGAACCTTCATATTGTAATTACTCTGCTCTCAGTCTGCCTGAGATGATTTGTGTCCTCCTTTCTCTCCCCTTTTTATTCTTCTTCTGTTGTGTTGTTTACTGCAGTTGTCGAACTGAACAACAACAATTAGGCTACAGCGGCGGGTGTTCTTCTCTGGAGAGTCAGGCCTCCTGTGTGTTTACATGAACGTGTGTGATATGTGGGTCAAGGTAAAACAGGAAAAAGGCCTTCAGGCTTCTTCTGCCAACACAGACCTGTCCTCGACTGTGATCTGGTTTGTTCTCTCTCTCTTTCTGGTTCGCGTTCATTTGATTTGATTTCTTTTGTCAAAGTTCAGAGAGGAAGACTTCTTCATTCGGCCTCCCGTCGTCCTTCATTCATTCTTCCACTTGAGCTGCGGCTCTGTGGCTTCGCTGCTTTTAGACTTTCGATGTAGCGATGTTGAAGTTTGAAAGGTATTCCTCAACGTTTAAAGACATTCCTGCTGCACTGATGAATACAACACAACGGACGTACAATTAGCACCCATTGTATCTACAATTGGTAGCATTTCTTAAATGATTAGGTTTGTTCGAGATGAGCCTGCCCTGCACAGAATCGATCACCGCCGATCGACACGCAATGCATGCTGGGTGGATTTGTGTCCGACTTGACTCTGACGTCATGCACACGTGGTCAACGATAATCTCACGAGAGCGAGGCGGCCGCAGATTTTAGAGTCAGGCGCCGCAGTAGCTCTTCACCGACTGCGTGGCACAATGCATGATGGGAAATGCCTGGCTGTCGCTACATCAGAGAGCTGATTGGCTCTTAGGTTTGACAACAAACCTGTATTTTCTGTGTAGGTGTAATTCTTAACGCTCCATTGTTGGTTAGTCTCATGTTTAATCTAAAGACATATTTCTTGCTTGATAATAATAATAAAGCTTATTTATATATCACATATTAAAAACAAGTAGCAATGTATTTCACAGGCAGACAAAGGATGCAGCTACAGACACATTTCTACATAAATATATATTTATAAACACATCTGAATAAATCCGAACGTGGTCCGT
>NC_046977.1:20275023-20285023 GCF_009769545.1 Cyclopterus lumpus
CGACCTAAAGCAAACTTCACGAAAGCTCGAAAGTATATGGCGTTCCACCAATCTGGAAGAATCACGCTTAGTTTGGAGAGATAGTCTTAAAACATATAAAAAGGCTCTCCGTAATGCCAGAGCAGCCTATTACTCATCAGTAATAGAGAAAAATAAGAACAACCCCATGGTTCTCTTTAGCACTGTAGCCAGGCTGACAGAGTCACAGCTCTGTGGAGCCGTGTATTCCTATAGACCTCAGTAGTAATGACTTCATGAACTTCTTCAATGAAAAGATTTGAACTATTAGAGGCAAGATTGATGATCTCTTGCCCTCAACTACTGCCGATCTGTCATCAAGAGGAGTGGCCTTGGAAACGGCTGTATGCCCTGGTGTATATTTGGATAGCTTTTCTCCCATTAACCTAGACCAATTGTCCTCAATGGTTTCTACTTTTAAACCGTCTACCTGTCTCTTAGACCCCATCCCAACGAGGCTGCTTAAAGCCGTGTTGCCTTTAATTGGCACCTCTCTGCTGGATATTGTTAATGTGTCTTTGCTAACAGGCCATGTACCACATTCCTTCAAAGTAGCTGTAATTAAACCTCTCCTGAAGAAGACCACTCTTAATCCAGAGGTGTTGGCTAACTACAGACCAATCTCTAACCTTCCCTTCCTCTCTAAGATCCTTGAGAAAGTAGTCGCAAATCAGTTGTGCGACTTCCTACATCAGAATAGTTTATTTGAGGAGTTTCAGTCAGGATTTAGAAAACACCACAGCACAGAGACAGCACTGGTGAAAATTACAAATGACCTCCTAATTGCATCAGATAAAGGACTCATCTCCGTACTGGTATTATTAGACCTTAGTGCTGCGTTCGACACCATTGATCATAACATCCTATTACAGAGACTGGATCAGTCGATTGGCATTTCAGGTACCGCACTAAGTTGGTTTAAATCCTATTTATCAGATCGATCTCAATTTGTATTTGTAAACGATGAAGCCTCAATGACCACCAACGTTAATCACGGAGTTCCACAAGGTTCTGTGCTTGGATCAATTTTATTTACCTTATATATGCTTCCTTTGGGCAATATTATCAGGAAACACTGCATAAACTTTCATTGCTATGCAGACGATACTCAAATATATCTATCGATCAAACCAGAGGAGACCAACCAGCTCGCTAAAATTCAAGAATGTCTTAAAGACATAAAAACATGGATGACCTGCAACTTCCTGATGTTAAACTCAGACAAAACTGAAGTTTTTTTACTGGGCCCTGAACACCTCAGAGATCAATTATCTGGTGATGTGGTTTCTGTAGATGGCATTTCCCTGGCATCCAACACCACTGTAAAGAATCTCGGCGTTATCTTTGACCGAGACTTGTCCTTTAACTCCCACGTTAAGCAAATCTCAAGGATTGCATTTTTTCATCTACGTAACATTTCAAAAATCAGACACATCTTGTCTCAAAAAGATGCAGAAAAGCTGGTTCACGCGTTTGTTACTTCCAGACTAGATTACTGCAACTCCTTATTATCAGGCTGCTCTAATAAGTCTCTTAAGTCCCTCCAGTTGATCCAGAATGCTGCAGCTCGTGTACTCACAAAAACTAAGAAAAGAGATCACATTACTCCTGTATTAGCTGCGCTGCACTGGCTCCCTGTAAAATCAAGAATCACATTTAAAATTCTTCTCCTCACCTACAAAGCCTTGATTGGTGATGCACCATCATATCCTAAGGAGCTTGTAGTACCATATTGCCCCACTAGAGAGCTGCGCTCACTAAATGCGGGGCTACTTGTGGTTCCTAGAGTCCTAAAAAGTAGGATGGGAGCCAGAGCCTTCAGTTATCAAGCTCCTCTTTTATGGAACCAGCTTCCACTTTCAGTCCGGGAGGCAGACACAGTCACCTCATTCAAGAATAGACTTAAGACTTTCCTGTTTGATAGTGCTTATAGTTAGGGCTGAATCAGGTTTGCCCTGGTCGAGCCCCTTGATATGCTGCTATAGGCTTATAGGCTGCTGGGGGATGTTTTAGGATACACTGAGCACCTATCTCCTCTTCTCTCTCTCCTTATGGATGAATTTACATCTCTCCATTGCACCTTATTAACTCTGCTTCCTCCCCGGAATCGTTGTGACTTCACGTCTCATAGGGTCCATTGGACCTGGAGGTGTCTGATGCCTGGTGAGCCGGCCTCCCGCGGTGGCCCTGCTGATGCCCCGCCCCCCCCCCCCCCCCCCCTCCTCTCTACCTCCTTCTGTTTCATGGATTGGAGTTCCATTCATACATTGTCATATTCATGTAATGTGTTTATGTAACTTTGTAAATGCTGTTCATTCTGTACACATGACATCTATTGCTTCTGTCCATCCGGGGAGAGGGATCCTCCTCTGTTGCTCTCCTGAAGGTTTCTTCCCTTTTTTCCCTGTCAGGTTATTTTTGGGGAGTTTTTCCTGATTCGATGTGAGGTCAAAGGTCAGGGATGTCGTATGTGTACAGATTGTAAAGCCCTCTGAGGCAAATTTGTAATTTGTGATATTGAGCTATACAAAATAAACTGAATTGAATTGAATTGTACTGACTGTTTGGCCCCTGTGGTTAAGGAGCCTGGTGTATTGACTGTTTGGCCCCTGTGTTTAAGGAGCCTGGTGTACTGACTGTTTGGCCCCTGTGTTTAAGGAGCCTGGTTTACTGACTGTTGGCCCCTGTGTTTAAGGAGACTGGTGTACTGACTGTTTGGCCCCTGTGGTTAAGGAGCCTGGTTTACTGACTGTTTGGCCCCTGTGTTTAAGGAGACTGGTGTACTGACTGTTTGGCCCCTGTGGTTAAGGAGCCTGGTTTACTGACTGTTTGGCCCCTGTGTTTAAGGAGCCTGGTGTACTGACTGTTTGGCCCCTGTGTTTAAGGAGCCTGGTGTACTGACTGTTTGGCCCCTGTGGTTAAGGAGCCTGGTGTACTGACTGTTTGGCCCCTGTGGTTAAGGAGCCTGGTGTACTGACTGTTTGGCCCCTGTGGTTAAGGAGCCTGGTGTACTGACTGTTTGGCCCCTGTGTTTAAGGAGCCTGGTTTACTGACTGTTGGCCCCTGTGTTTAAGGAGCCTGGTGTACTGACTGTTTGGCCCCTGTGTTTAAGGAGCCTGGTTTACTGACTGTTGGCCCCTGTGTTTAAGGAGACTGATGTACTGACTGTTTGGCCCCTGTGTTTAAGGAGCCTGGTGTACTGACTGTTTGGCCCCTGTGTTTAAGGAGCCTGATGTACTGACTGTTTGGCCCCTGTGGTTAAGGAGCCTGGTGTACTGACTGTTTGGCCCCTGTGTTTCAGCGGTGGTCAGTGCCATCCCGGTGCCGACCCTGGACTCCTCCCAGTACCCGGGTATCCTGCCTTCACCGTCCTGCGGCTTCACTCACAACAAGTTCAGCCTGAGGCCGATGCCGTTCCCCAGCCTGACCGTGGACCGAGGATACACACCAGGTACTGCACTGCCACTTAGAGAGCACTACTGATGCTACTGGAGTCACCACGGCACCCCCCTGCCTGGTGGCCAGCTCCCTGTCCACAACCTCAACCACCGGGACATAGACTCGGAGTTCAATCATGAGCATTTCTGAGCAGTCAACACATTTAATAACTTGCAGCTTAGACGCCTACGGTGTTATGATTCAATGAGCGACCGTGTTACCTGGTGGCTCTCAGCCGGATGCTGCCGCGGTTCAAACACCAACAGAACCTCGTGACGCTCAACTGTGCTGATTATCACCGGTGAACACGGTCACTCGTTAAACTGAAACACCCGTTGCTGTGAATCGCTCATGAAAAGTAAAGTCTGACAGCCAATGGGTGAGGCTGGCTGACTGGTGTGGTTGGTTGGGGCAAAATGTCACTTCAGTTGCCAACGTGACGCAAGAGCATATTGTTGGATGAGGTTGATGAATATGACCGGTTGGACTGCAACATCTTCATCTTTCCATCTCTCTCTCTCTCTCTTTCTCTCTCTCCTCTCTCTCTCTCCCCTCTCTCTCTCTCTCTCTCTCTGAGCGTGAGCACGGAGGTTGTGAGCTGAGAGCGTTGTTGTGTGAGTAGATGGTGGTTTTTGTCTGTTTTTGAAGTGAAGTCCGCCACCCGCATGAACAGCGCGGTCGTGATTTTCCTCGACAGCGTGGAGAAGGTGAGCACGGTAACGGCTAAAGGTATCGTGGTGAAGGGCACGGTGGTGCGGGGGTCGGAGGGGACCGGCAGGAGGGGCAGGGAGGACAGGGGGAGACGGGTGGTGCCCAGCAGGGTGAAGAGGGGGCTCATGAGGGGCAGGGCAGGGCCCAGCAGGGTGAAGGAGAAGGGGCAGAGGTGGCCCAGGAAGTGGAGGAAGAGAGGGCAGAAGTGGTCCAGCAGGTGGGGGTTAGGGGGACAGAGGTGGCCCAGGAAGTGGAGGAGGAGAGGGCTGGAGTGTCTCAGCAGGTGGAAGAGGAGAGGGAGGGAAGGAAAGATGTGGGCAGGAGGCGGATGTCGAGTGGACGGACGGTGAGGTTGACATGGAGGAGGATAAGGAGAAGGGTCAGGCTCACCGTCTGAAGAGGAAGAGCAGGGAGGATAAGGAAAGCTCACGGGCCAAGAAGGGAGCTTCGGGTAAGGGGGACGAGGAGTCTGAGTCCAGTATGGAGGAAGACTCCTTTTCTGATGATGAATGTGATTCCTCTGATGACGGAGAGGAGCGCCCAGGGTTGTATAGTGTGGAAAGAATAAAGGGGTTTCTAGGACCAAGAACCAGAGGATCTTGATAGAGGGTCACTTTTCTTTTAGTGCATTCAGGCTGAAACTTCCTGAGGCTGTAATAGTCAGACCCAGATATGTGTAACTCATGATGTGTTCTATGGTGGTACTTCCTAGAGTAAAATGGTGTTTGTTTTCCTGACATCTGGGCCTTTTTTGGAAGATCATGATGTTTGTCTTCTTTAGATTTACTTCTAGGGCCCAGTTCTGACAGTAGTCTCTCTCTCTCTCTTTCTCTCTCTCTCTCTTTCTGTCTCTATCTCTCTCCCTCCCTCTCTCTATTTCTCTCTCCCTCTCTCTCTCTCCCTCCTCCCAGTCGTATTGAAGCCCATTTCTCTGCTAAATGCTAAACGACGTTCTGGGGAGCTGTAATTCAGTAATTGGCTAATTCCTGGTCGGCTTGTAACAGTGATTTAACAGCAGCAGAGAGGGGAGGGGAAGGCTTCAGAGTCATTGAATTAGCCGACACAGTGGGATACCCGGTGAAGAACACACTCTTCCAATGAGCTGAAGGGGGGGGGGGCAATGACAGGGACGCAGACATAATGAACAACACGCTCCTGTAGGTACATGCTGTACAACATCAGGAGAATACGACCTCTTCTCACTCAGAAGGCGGCACAGGTTCTGGTCCAGGTTCTGGTCCAGGCTCTGGTCCAGGCTCTGGTCGTCTCACGGCTAGACTATAGCAACTCCCTCCTTCAGGTCTACCTGCTAATGCCATTCGACCTCTACAGCTCATCCAGAATGCAGCTGCTCGACTGGTCTTCAACCTCCTAAATTTACCCACAATCCTCCGCTCCTCCGCGACCTTCACTGGTTACCGGTGGCTGCAGCATCCGCTTCAAAACATTGGTACTTATGTACCGTGCTGCGAACAGATCGGGTCCGGTCTACATCCAGGACATGGTCTAACCTCACACCCAGGACATGGTCTAACCTCACACCCAGGACATGGTCTAACCTCACACCCAGGACATGGTCTAACCTCACACCCAGGACATGGTCTAACCTCACACCCAGGACAGGGTCTAACCTCACACCCAGGACATGGTCTAACCTCACACCCAGGACATGGTCTAACCTCACACCCAGGACATGGTCTAACCTCACATCCAGGACATGGTCTAACCTCACATCCAGGACATGGTCTAACCTCACACCCAGGACATGGTCTAACCTCACACCCAGGACAGGGTCTAACCTCACACCCAGGACATGGTCTAACCTCACATCCAGGACATGGTCTAACCTCACACCCAGGACATGGTCTAACCTCACATTCAGGACATGGTCTAACCTCACACCCAGGACAGGGTCTAACCTCACACCCAGGACATGGTCTAACCTCACATCCAGGACATGGTCTAACCTCACACCCAGGACATGGTCTAACCTCACATTCAGGACATGGTCTAACCTCACACCCAGGACAGGGTCTAACCTCACACCCAGGACATGGTCTAACCTCACACCCAGGACATGGTCTAACCTCACACCCAGGACATGGTCTAACCTCACACCCAGGACATGGTCTAACCTCACACCCAGGACATGGTCTAACCTCACACCCAGGACATGGTCAAACCGTACATCCAGGACATGGCTTAACCTCACACCCAGGACATGGTCTAACCTCACACCCCAGCCCGTTCACTTCACTCGGCTTCTGCCAATCAGCTTGTAGCTCCTTCACTTCGAGCTAAACACTCAACAAAATCACAACTGTTTGCTGTGCTGGCTCCTCATTGGTGGAACGAGCTCCCCATTGACATCAGGACAGCAGAAAGTCTCTACAAACTAAAAACACATCTTTTTCGACTATACCTTGAATAGGGAAGGTAGCGCCGTAGTAGCACTTTAGCAGCACTTAAATGTCTCTTACTGATAGCACTTTGTAGTTCAACTTTAGTGAAGAAATTGTACTTTCTTGTTGTTCTGAGTTTGGACTCATGGTTTAATGCACTTATTAAGTCGCTTTGGATAAAAGCGTCAGCTAAATGACATGTAATGTAATGTGATGGAGAGCCAGTTAATGAGGGAAATAACGTCAACTTTAAAGGCATACAAACAGTCAGTTGAGCTTTTTACTGATTCCATAAGAGGTAAACTACGAGGCCCAGAAACAGCTGTTGTGGGACACAGGAAGACGTGGATCTCTGCAGAACTTCTTGGATCCATTCTGATTTTGTAGAGACATCTTCAGGTGTATTTTTAATTGGGCAAGTTTTTGTGTCAGCTAGTATTGGACATATTTCATGCTGTCTGGAGACAAAGACAACGTAATTATATCCGGCTGGCTTGCAGCTGATGATGAAGCTCATGACAACCAAGAGAGACTTGAGGCTTTACTTGGACTCGTGGTCACCTCTGTATTTTACATATAAGCTAATTACTATCCAATCTGTGCAAAAGTTTATTTCAAATGTGTTCCCCTTCTTGGTAAATGTACCTGTTCTTGTATAGATCTGTTCTAGTCTTCCGACCACTGACAGTTCTTTAACACTACATGACATCATTCACCCAAATGTGTGAATGCACTGCTCCTTTAACAGGGCAATTATTAGCCAAATCAGAAGAGGAGAGTAGAAAACTAAACTACTGTCATAATAACCAGTCCGTTATTAGGAGCTTGCCTTCTTCCGCAGACAATGCAAATAAAATGATAACCCAATAAATCACTGGTCCTCTGTACTTTGAGATCTCTAACCAGTGGATTTGTTATCCACCCACACAAACACACGGGGTGTTTTATGTCTAAATGCACTTGCTATGCTTTCCGTTCACACACTGTGAGTCACCAGCAGACTGATGCTCTCAGACGCTCTCCTCATCTGAGGTGTTATTAAACGTCACGGTGTTGCTGGCATCTTAAAATGATCCAGACTGTTCCCTGATGCTCGGATCACAACCGGTGGATTAGTGTTGCCGAGCAGAGGGGACATCAGGTCAGTTAGGTTAGGTTAATGTTTTATCTCTTTGGGATTCTTCCTGTGTGCCTTTAAATGGGCAATCGTTCCTGAAGCCACGGTACATCCTGATGCTTTTAGCTGCAAACCCTTTTCATTCCTATTCGCGGTAACCCCGAGAGCTCGACAATCAAATCAGTTCATCCGCCACATTTGAAGAGGTTCCCTGAAGGAGTTCCTGAGATATCACCTTCAGTTAAGTACGGGACGATAGAACCGACAACCATGAACCAAAACGCCGCCGCACGACGCTATCGAAGTCTGTTATCGGTCATTGTGAGCTCACAATTCAGTTGTAGTAATAGCAATAAATATATAGCACCAGCTCGGTTTACAGCAGATATCTCCAATAAAATGAATCAGGCGATCACATTGTTAGAATAAGTTTAATTCGAGGTCATTCTGACCACTTCAATGGCTCTGAACGTGTCCCAAGTGTGTGCTTCCTTTTCTCAGTGAACTTCTCAGCTCTCTTCCAGAACGCTGCGCACGTCGTCCAATCGGTGACGAGGTTTCTTCAGACGCTCGTGTCGTTTTCTTCATTTTGGCTCTTCAGGGCCACCGTACTTAATTACATTCTGTTCACACTTCCCTGATGAATCTCTCTCTCTCTCTCAGCTGTTCCCCTCCTTTCTTCCCCTCTCCCGGGTCGCTCTGAGCCGACTGGCTGTGGCTGCACGAGGAGTTCCATCTCCCACATGACTCATCCGAGGGCTTCCTGCACACAGTCAGGATGTTTCTTTCCTCTCCTTTTCTTCAGCGGGATTCTTCTCCATCTTCCTCCTCCTCCTCTCTCTCTCTCTCCATCACATGTGTGTCTCCGACAAGATGAAAACAATGTGATTTCTCTCATTGTGTAAACATTCAGCCTACGCAGAAGACTGAGAGATTAATGGTTTGAATGAAGTTATTAAGATGGGTGAATGCAAAAGAGAGCGTGTTGGTATCTCTGGCCTATATCTAGTGGGGATTGAACACGTGTGGAAGGGTCACAGGTCATGAAACATGGAGCCTTCCTGCAGCATCAGCGATTTACACAAGAGTGCCACATTACTGCCGACATCAAAGCAGAAGCTGTCTATGAAACAACTCTCAAGTGTTTTTGGATGTTGAGGCAAAAATATTCACACGTTTGAAGTTCTGCAGTTATATATATATATATATATATATATATATATATATATATATATATATATATATATATTCAGTGTTTTTCTGTCTTTTCTTTAAATGCATGTTCACTCTACAATTATTGGACGTTTTGTTTTTTGTCCCTCCCTTCTCTCCTCCATTGCTCCCCGACATCTCTACTCTGGATTCCTTCCCCTGCCCTTCTTCCCTTCATCCCTTCATCCCTTCATCTCTTCATCTTCTCGTCCCTCCTCCTTCTCCTCAGTGATGCCTTCGGACTCCTCCATCAATCCTCTCCTCCAGCAGCAGCCCCAAACCCAGCAGGCCACTCCACTCCTCCCCGGCTCCTCAGCACCGCCCGGAGACCACGTCCCTGGCCCGATCCCGGGGCCCCCTGCTGCTGCTGAGGAGGCCCAGGCCGGCGGCGGTCGCACCATCCCAACGGCCTGCGTCCGGCCCACCCACCCACTCCGGAGCTTCACCAACCCACTGCTGCCACCGCCGATGGGCACCATCGACCCCAAGGTGTACACCTCCATGATGCCGCAGTCTAGTGAGTACTGCCGATTGTTTCACAAAGGAAATGTCGCCACCCCCCAGATGCTGTTGTTTGTTGTCATGAAGCATCGTAACCTCAGAAAATGAAGTTACTTTTCTCTTCTTTTTTTGCATTTTTCTTCAAGACAGCAACACGTGTCAATTTCTGCTCGTTACATGCACACAGTCTTTTAAAAATAAACTTCCATCTTCAAAGGAATTAACTTAGTTAGGTCACCACTAACTACTACTACATTATTCTTCGTAGCTATAGCTACTGGACGAGAACAGCCTGTATAAAGTGCCGTGAACAGAAGTCACATGACATCACATGAGACATAACGGGACATGAACTCATATGCCCAGGCGGCAACCTGCAGTTGAGGTGAGGCCAATGTGGAAGTGCTTTATACTTGCATTCTTTCTAATTGCCAGTAGGGGGTGAGGGATTGTATAGAAGTCTATATAAATTACTCTACTTCTCTCTTGATTTATTCCCTCAGTAAACATTGTAAACATGAGTTCATGGTCTTAATCTCTAGTGTTATGTCTTCTTCAATACAGTATTTAATAAATGATGGTCCATTAAGAGTCAAATATA
>NC_046977.1:20637523-20692523 GCF_009769545.1 Cyclopterus lumpus
AGACAGCCAAAGTAAAGCTAGCATCGGCTCATCTCAACGAGACACCTTCAGTGAACGGTAGTGGATGGAAACAAGCATTCATTTCCCAATTTGTATTTGCACATTTTTCTAAAAATTCTGTTAAAATGGAAATCTTTTAGATGGAAACCTGGCTACAGAGACCAGGGTCCATGTTCTGATCCACCCATGGCACCTTGATCAATCGACATGCTACGTGCACGGTACAGTAGACAGAACCATTCGCCACTTGCTGTGAACACCTGGAACCGGATCGGCAGGATCTGCCACATTTGCTTCGCTGTGGACTTTTCAAGTTTGAGCATGTTTCTTGATCTGTAATGAAACTAAAACTCATCCCTGAGTTTAACAGAGCAAGTTTCGCTGAACATTTTGGCACCTTCGTCATGTAAACCTTTTGTTCTCGGTACTTTGTTATGCTCAGTTCCTGCGGTGGATTAACAGAGCCGACACATTGTCCGAAGCTTTATTTAAAAAACAGAACTGGATCCATACCTTTCAGCCCAAAAGTCTTTAGCTCAGTCCGAATAGCTGCAACAACAGGGAGCACTAGTTTCTGCACCTGAGCATTCGGTTTCACGGGATACAAATGCCCAAGGAAAGATTGTTTGAGGGGTTTTGTAAGGACTTGTGGATCGTCTGTCGGAAGGTGTGATTCACTTAAAGGCTTATTTTTAGGATTCAAAGATCATACCACAGCTTTAAAAGAACACAAGTTTTGCCCACATCTAACCTTTTGTTAATGTGTATTCTTTAAACTTTTCCCAAATCATCCATTGGCGTTTAGCTGGGTTTTCTTCCTTCCATGCAGCCTTTAGTGTCAGTTTGTTTCTCTGAAACGTAACTGGCAGTGACATAAGATTTGGGCGAAGACCACGAAGATCCACGAAGACCTGGTCCATCGAATCACTCTGCAATAGGGCCCTACTTGTTCATAAAGCTTCACTATTTTACTGGTTTTAAGTTGGTGGTGGAATTTTCTTTCTAATTTTCTTTTTAAAGGTAATTTAAAATAATGTTTTTGTTGTTGCATAGATTGTGTTAATTAACTGTGGTCATGTAAATTTTCTCATCCGTGTCCCAAAATGTCCCAAAAAGTTCCCAAAAAAACAGTTCTTTCAATTCGGTGAGTGAGAACACCTGGACGAGCGACGAGAAAGGAAGCCGAGTCGCAACAAAGCGCAGTGGTCCTCTACTCCCTCTACTTCCTGCACCCGTGGTCCTCTACTTCCTGCACCCGTGGTCCTCTACTTCCTCTACTTCCTGAGCCCGTGGCCCGTGATGGAGTTGTATTCATACAGGAGTTGTAGTTTTCAAACGTGTGTTCTCGCTGCCAGGATGAAGCTGCTGTCTTTTGCTTTGTAAATGATTGTGGTCTGATGTTAACTGTAATTGGGTGTTTTTCGTACAGTATTTTTTTATCCCAACTGGTCTACGTTTGTGCACTGAGTATTAAATATGTTGCACAGTTGGGAGGTGTTGTTTCGTCTTTAAATGCAGTGGTTGGGTTTTATGGATATGACTGACTTGTCATGAGACTGTTTTCTGTTCCGATCCATTCTCATGTCTCATGTTTCACAGTTTCAGTTGATTTCAGAGACGCATTGGAAACATAAAGAGATGTATGGGAAACATAAAGAGACGTATGGGAAACATTCAGAGACATATGGGAAACATACATTCAGAGCCGTATGGGAAACATACAGAGACGTATGGAAAACATACATTCAGAGAAGTATGGGAAACATACAGAGACATATGGAAAACATACATTCAGAGCCGTATGGGAAACATACAGAGACGTATGGAAAACATACATTCAGAGAAGTATGGGAATCGTACAGAGACGTATGGAAAACATACAGACGTATGGAAAACATTCAGAGACATATGGGAAACATACATTCAGAGCCGTATGGGAAACATACAGAGACGTATGGAAAACATACATTCAGAGAAGTATGGGAAACGTACAGAGACGTATGGAAAACATACATTCAGAGACGTATGGAAAACATACATTCAGAGACGTATTAGAAACATGAGAGGTATGGGAAACATACAGAGACGTATGGAAAACATACATTCAGAGCCGTATGGGAAACGTACAGAGACGTTAGGGAAAACATACATTCAGAGACGTATTGGAAACATAAATTCAGAGCCGTATTGGAAACATACATTCAGAGACGTATGGGAAACATACATTCAGAAATGTATGGTAAACATACAGAGATGTATGGGAAACATTTAGAGACGTATGGGAAACATTTAGAGACATACATTTAGAGACATACATTCAGTGACGTAGAAACACCACTGAACCTCATGTACAAACAGATAATGATGACATACTGGGCCTAGAAGCAAAATATCCATTATCTTTTGGGTGTCTTCGAATGCAGTATTTTTCCATTTGCCTTCATATAACTTGTTTTGCAAATCCATCCATCCATCCATTATCACCCGCTTATCCGGGGTCGGGTCGCGGTGGCAGCAGGTTCAGCAGGCCGACCCAGGCTTCCCTCTCACCCGCAACACTTTCCAGCTCATTCTGGGGGATCCCGAGGCGTTCCAAGGCCAGCCGGGAGATATAATCCCTCCAGCGTGTCCTCGGTCTTTCCCGGGGCCTCCTACCAGTTGGACATGCCCGGAAAACCTCTAATGGGAGGCGTCCAGGAGGCATCCTCACTAGATGCCCGAACCACCTCAGCTGACTCCTTTCGACACGAAGGAGCAGCGACTCGACTCCAAGCTCCCCCCTGATGTCCGAGCTCCTTACCCTATCTCTAAGGCTGAGCCCGGCCACCCTACGGAGGAAGCTCATTTCGGCCGCTTGTATCCGAGATCTCGTTCTTTCGGTCACGACCCAGAGTTCGTGACCATAGGTGAGGGTTGGAACGTAGACCGACCAGTAAATGGAGAGCTTTGCCTTCCGGCTCAGCTCCCTCTTCACCAAGACGGACCGGTACAGCGCCTGTTTTACTGCTGCAGCCGCACCGATCCGCCTGTCGATCTCCCGCTCCACCTTACCCTCACTCGTGAACAAGACCCCGAGATACTTGAACTCCTTCGCTTGGGGTAGGCAGTTTGCCCCCACCTGGAGGGAGCAATCCGCCGGTTTCCGGTGGAGCACCATGGCCTCAGATTTGGAGGTGCTAACTCTCATCCCTGCCGCTTCGCACTCGGCTGCAAAACGCCCCAGTGAATGCTGGAGGTCACGGTCCGAGGAGGCAAACAGGACCACATCATCCGCGAACAGCAGAGAGGCGATCCCGAGACTCCCGAACCGGATCCTCTCCGCCCCCTGGCTGCGCCTAGATATCCTGTCCATGAAGGTCACGAACAGGACCGGTGATAAAGGGCAGCCCTGGCGGAGGCCAACACCCACCGGGAACGTGTCTGACTTACTACCGAGGAGACGAACACAGCTCCTACTGCAGGCGTACAGAGACCAGATGGCCCGTGCCAACGGGTCCGGCACCCCATACTCCCGCAGCACCCCCCACAAAAACCCCCGAGGGACCCGGTCGAAAGCCTTCTCCAGGTCTACAAAGCACATGTAAACTGGTTGGGCAAACTCCCAGGACCCCTCCAGTAATCTTGCGAAGGTAAAGAGCTGGTCCACTGTTCCACGACCGGGACGGAATCCGCACTGTTCGTCTTTTAAAACCGAGGTTCGACAAGCGGTCGGAGCCTCCTCTCCAGCACTCTGGCATAAGCTTTTCCAGGGAGGCTGAGCAGTGTGATACCACGATAGTTCGAGCACACTCTCCGGTCCCCCTTCTTGAAGATGGGAACCACCACCCCGGTCTGCCAGTTCATGGGCACTGTTCCCGACCCCCGTGCGACACTGAAAAGGCGTGTCAACCAAGACAGCCCAACAATGTCCAGCTCTTTCAGCATCTCAGGGCGGATCTCATCCACCCCTGGCGCCTTGCCACCAAGGAGCTTTTTGACTACCTTAGCGACCTCTGCCAGGGATATGGGTGAAACCACCCCAAAGTCTTCCGGCGCTGCCCCCTCTCCGGGGGACATGTTGGCCGGGTTTAGGAGTTCCTCAAAGTGCTCTTTCCACCGCCCGACGATGTCCCCAGTCCGGGTCAGCAGTTCCCCCCCCCCCCTGCTGAGAACAGCCTGGGGTAGACCCTGCTTTCCCTTCCTGAGCCGTCGGATGGTTTGCCAGAACTTCCTTGAGGCCAAACGAAAGTCCTTCTCCATGGCCTCCCCGAACTCCTCCCATGCCCGAGTTTTAGCCTCCGCGACCATCGCAGCTGCAGCCCTTCTGGCCCGCCGGTACCCGTCAGCTGCTTCAGGAGACCCCTGGGCCAGCCAGGCCGGAAAGGCCTCCTTCTTTAGTTTGACGGCTTCCCTCACCCCCGGTGTCCACCACCGGGTTCTCGGGTTGCCGCCACGACAGGCACCGATGACCTTCCGGCCACAGCCCCGAGCAGCCGCGTCCACAATAGAGGCTTTGAACAAGGTCCACTCGGATTCCATGTCCCCAGCCTCCCTCGGGATTTGTGAGAAGTTCTTCCGGAGGTGGGAGTTGAAGACCTCCCGGACAGGATCCTCTGCCAGACGTTCCCAGTTCACCCTCACTACACGTTTGGGCTTGCCAGGTCTTTCTAGCCGAGTCCCCCGCCATCTGATCCAACTCACCACCAGGTGGTGATCAGTTGACAGCTCTGCTCTTCTCTTCACCCGAGTGTCCAAGATCGCAACCCGTAGGCGCAGGGAGGCGACCCTCTCGTTCCCCGGGGAAAACTCCAACACAGCGGCGCTCAGCCGGGGGCTCGTGAGTATCCCCACTCCCGCCCGGCGCCTCTCACCCTGGGCAACTCCAGAAAAGGACAAAGTCCAACCCTTCTCCAGGAGCTTGGTTCCAGAGCCCATGCTGTGCGTGGAGGTGAGCCCAACTATATCTAGCTGGTACCGCTCCACCTCCTGCACCAGCTCCGGCTCTTTCCCCGCTAGTGAGTTGACGTTCCACGTCCCTAGAGCTAGTCTATGCCGCCAGCGATCGGCCTGCCCAGGTCTCCCGCCTGGCCCGCCGCCCGGTCTACATAGCACCCGACCCCGATAATTCTCCCTGCGGGTGGTGGGTCCACAGGGTAACTGCTGCTCCATGGTGTTTTTTCGGGCTGAGCCCGACCGGGCCCCATGGGTGAAAGCCCGGCCACCAGACGCTCGCCGACGAGCTCCCCTCCTGGGTCTGGCTCCGGGAGGGTGCCCCGGTTTCCCTTGTCCGGGCAAGGTAGCTTCAGTCCGTGGGCTGCTGTTCATCAGGGTTTATTGAACCGCTCTTAGTCTGGGCTCTCCCCCGAGACCTGTTTGCCTTGGGAGACCCTACCAGGGGCTGATGCCCCGGACAACATAGCTCCCAGAATCACTGAGCCACTCAAACTCCTCCACCACGTTAAGGTGGCGATTCATAGGAAAACACACAATTTGCAAATCATCGTGCAAATTGTGTGTTTTGGGAAAGGAAACAGTCGTGGCTAGTCACGATAAGCTTCTAACTTCATGAGACTTTGCCACACACTCCTTTTCCACACTAAAGCACTCTATAAGTATATATTGTTTATACACTGCAGGGTCCCGTACTAAAACACTCTATACGTATATATTGTTTATACACTGCAGGGTCCCGTACTAAAACACTCTATACGTATATATTGTTTATACACTGCATATTCTCTAGCTAAACAAGGTCTGAGACAGGATAATATGGATTTAGCTTTCAGTAAAGTTGAAGCTAAAGCAGTATTATGGAGCATTACATGACGGTCTGGCAAAAGCATTGGGATGAAGGAAATAAAGGTGAAATTATCCGTTTTATGATATGAAATTAACAGTGAAAACAATAGGAACACATTCCAAAGAGCTAACAATCACATCAAGATTGAGGTTAAGGTCCACTGGGTTAAATAACACTGTACACGTAATAGGGAAACAACGTTCTGTGTGAATGCTGCGTAAAAGAAGAAACTTTTGAATGTGTTATCTTTAATTGCCAGAGAAGTATGAATTTAAAGAATAAATTAAAGAAGTCTGGTATGTAGTGAGAGTATTGAGTCTTAATAATTAAGTTACTTTTGAGGATGTAACATGTAATGCGTTGTTTGAGTTTTTAAAAGAAACTGTAAAGAATAATTGTTTTTATTTCGTTCGTTGGTTTTCTCCTATTTTGTAATGACGGTGATTCTCCTCCAGGTGGCGGTAACGCCCCTTGTTGAACAAAACGAAGAAGATGAGTCAGGCAAAAGAAGAAGAGCTCGTCATATGACTGTTGGATAACAAACCGGAACAGAATATTGTATCTTTGTTGTTGGGATATGTCACATGTCATCACATTCAGATGATGACAGAGGAGCAGACGCTGTGCTCCTTGGGTCTAGATAACGTCCTTCCGTCTCCGCAGGTTGAAGGTCTCGCGCTGGTACGAGTTTTTCTCACGCACGAAGAAACCCAACTCCAACACGCACTCTCTCTTGGAAGATACTCTGGACTACCAGCCGAGGTGCGTACACACTTAGACACGATGTACGGTCTCACTTGTTTTACCGTTATGCTATTTAGCAACCTTTCTTTTTTTTCAGAATATAAAAAGGTATGACTAAATCGTTTTTAGGGTATCAAACATCTTTGTGGCATCTCGCGTTACCAATGTATGTTGTTTACTCAGAAGTGTATTTAACTCTAACGTGTGTCCAGAGGAAAGGGGGCTTTTGGTCAATAAAAGTATTCAAAATGACAGCAGCAAAGAACCAGGTTTGACTTCCTGCTTTACGGCAACACGCGCAGGGCAGTTGGCTCCTCGCCAAGGCACGGGAGCAGGTACAGGGTTGGTACTTTGGGATTATGAATTCATACCCTGATGGGAGGAGCTACCATGCAAGGTACCACCTGTCCATCAGGACTAACTAACATTCACACACTGATGGGAGGAGCTACCATGCAAGGTACCACCTGTCCATCAGGACTAACTAACATTCACACACTGATGGGAGGAGCTACCATGAAAGGTGCACCTGTCCATCAGGACTAACTAACATTCACACACTGATGGGAGGAGCTACCATGAAAGGTACCACCTGTCCATCAGGACTAACTAACATTCACACACTGATGGGAGGAGCTACCATGAAAGGTGCACCTGTCCATCAGGACTAACTAACATTAGGCTTGTTGGTTAGAGCTGCGCCTCGCCTGGAATCCAGACAAGAGCAGGCGGCCGCTGTAGGGGGTGTTGCCACAAAACTACGATCAAGTCGGACAGTTTTCAGCTGCCTTCAAAGAACACACAGGAAGTCAGTGTTCAGGAAGTCACAACAACAGTTGTTAGTTCTAGTTTACAGACCAAATGTTGATAACTATGGCGGAAGAAATAGCGTTTGCATTCTTGATGAAATGGAGGCAGAAGAGATCCCTCTACTTATGTCATAGTACTAACGAGTAGTTTTCAGCAGCTGAAGTTTGAGTAGTGGTTGTAGTAGAAGTATCAGTGGCTCCAAGAAGTAGCAGTAGGATCAAAAAGATGAATCATACAGTAATAGTTGAAGATTGTGTCAACATTTAAAGTTGAAATGTGTCTGAGGTGAAGTTCACTTCCCAGCATTCCAACAAATATATTTAACAGAACTAATCATCTTAACGGGCATATTAAATAAGGTTTGGGATATCTAATATGTAATCTCACAAATGGACCAAATGCATTTTCAAAATAAATCTACTTTTCACCGTGGTCTAAATTTTGATATCTTTTTATTTATTCAACTATATTATTTTTGGAATTGAGGACAAAAGATTGGCCATATTGTAGTTGTTGGATGTCATATTTATTTACACATATAAATACATATGTGAAGATAGTTGTCATTTCTCTATAAATTATTTATTTACAGATGCTAAATAAATAACCTTATACATTATTATTATTATTATTATTACCCACATATTTGCACTACATGAGACAAATAGCGAACAATTGAATGTTAAGTATTACAACTACCCCTAAAATATGGATTTTCTACAACACATGGTTATTGCTGTCAGATCTAAAAAACAATCAGCTCTCTGATGTGGAGACAGCAAGGCGTTTCCCATCATGCACTGGGCCACGCAGTCGATGGAGAGCTCCTGCGGCGCCTGGCTCTAAAATCGACGGCTGCCTCGCTCTTGTGAGAGTATCGTTGACCATGTGTGCATGACGTCAGAGCAAGTCGGACACAAATCTAACCAGCATGCATTGCGTGCCGATCGCCAGCAATCAATTCTGCGCAGAACTGGCTAATCTCGAACAAACCTATTCACACACTGATGGGAGGAGCTACCATGCAAGGTACCACCTGTCCATCAGGACTATCTAACATTCACACACTGATGGGAGGAGCTACCATGCAAGGTACCACCTGTCCATCAGGACTATCTAACATTCATACACTGATGGGAGGAGCTACCATGTAAGGTACCACCTGTCCATCAGGACTATCTAACATTCACACACTGATGGGAGGAGCTACCATGAAAGGTACCACCTGTCCATCAGGACTATCTAACATTCACACACTGATGGGAGGAGCTACCATGCAAGGTACCACCTGTCCATCAGGACTATCTAACATTCATACACTGATGGGAGGAGCTACCATGCAAGGTACCACCTGTCCATCAGGACTATCTAATGAAAAAGTCAGTTTTTCTTTCCAACATATTTCCCTTTCTATGTCCATCTATTGCTTTGGTCTGGGATGTTCAGTGTTATAGCTTTTAAGACGTAGATGGCTTGTTATTTATATGTATTATGCACACAGGATCAAATTAGTTTAATTCCAATCAGTTGTGTGATTTGAGGTTGACAGTAATTTGTAGGAAACGAGCCGTGATTTTAATGTTTCTGAATCGGGATCGGGATAGAACGAGTTGAATTGAAGCACACAAACTATTTCCTCTCTCAGACTAAGATACATTAGTTCACTCTTTGGGGGGATCTCTCTTAAAGCTTGTATGTATTCTGCAAAAATATAAAAATATTTTCAAATTAGTAATGAGTAGGGTCTTGAAACTAGAACAAGTAAAACAGTGCATTAGAGTATGGAAAAATACAACTTTAATTTAGATAAGACTTCAGATAAGTGATATAAATGAGTAATCAATTGCAAAAAATAATTTGAACTCAATAAGAGGGATATATGTTAATGCAGGTTTAACGCGATGTTGCTCTTCGTGTGATGTGGGGAAAAAATATATAAAAACAAATGCCCAAAGTATTAGATCCGACTAAACTTCATAGTAATGTTCTTCTAAAACGTATCATGCCTCACAAACCAACTCAGTTTCATATATATATTAATCATACAATAGAGAAACATTCACACAACATCACAGGTATTCATTGGTCAGAACAGTGAAACTGAAGGAGGACAGAAGATTACAGAGGTCTGGTTGTAAATATAACATATAAATATTATATTGTACCTCACAGGATCAGAGGTCACGATGGGGTCAGCAGTGGAGAGGACCGACGAACATGTGAGAGAGTATCTAATCTACCGCGGGTTCACCAGCACCCTGAAGCACCTCGACACCGATATCAAAGCCGACAAGGAGAAAGGCTTCAGGGTACGATATATGATTTGTTTTTAACGGTTCTTGTCCTAAGGAACCTCATACAATGACTTTAACCCATGGGGTGTTTTCAGGTGGATAAGATCATCGATCAGCTGCAGCAGCTTGTTCAGAGCTTTGACCTGTCTGGGCTGAAGGAGTACTGGCTTTACTTGGACAGACGTCTGTTGTGCAGGCTGGAGGATGTTTACAGATCCACAGTCAACAAACTGAGAACCAGCCTGTACAGATACTACGTCATCAACACCGTCCAGGTAACATCATGTCGGGTAATCCAGCACACGAGTGTCTCCCAAACGGTAAAACTCTCTGTCAGACAACCTCCCCTTTGTCCTTTCACCCACTCAGAAAGGAAACATTGAGAAGACTCAGGAGTTCTTCCAGAAGCAGGCGTTAGAGCTGCAGAGTCAGGTTGAGTGGCGTGATTGGTTCATTCTGCCGTTTATACCCACCCCTGAGCAGAACCCCGCCTTCTCTCCGTACTTCTCCCGGCAGTGGGCCGACACCTTCCTGGTCTCGCTGCACAACTTCCTGTCCGTCCTCTTCCAGTGTATGCATATCCTTCAGCTGAATCCTCAGCCGTTTGCAGATGAATGTCCAGTTAGCAGCTGCATTCAATTTCATAGTGAAGCCGTTGTTTGCAACTCTAAAGGACGCCACGCTGATCCACTTAGTCTGTTTGCCATTTAAACTCTGAATCGACTGGTTTCCAGTCCTTAACTGGTTGTCACCCCAGCCTGTTCTGCTGAGCTTTGATGCTGAAGTTCAGAAGACCACAAGCCTGACTGAGGAGAACGAACAGCTCTGCCAGCTGGTGAGTATAAAATGATTCACATCTGGTGATTGAGGCAGTTCCTTTTAAGATTAGCTTTAAAAATCAATTCACAAAAGTTCATATTCTATTTTTAAATGTTACTTCATTTAGTTAAAAGTCCCATTTTAGTTTTTAAAAGGTTCAATTCAATTCAGTTTATTTTGTATAGCCCAATATCACAAATTACAAACTCCCCTCAGAGGGCTTTACAATCTGTACACATACGACATCCCTGACCTTTGACCTCACATTGAATCAGGAAAAACTCACCAAAAATAACCATAGACAGGGAAAAAAGGGAAGAAACCTTCAGGAGAGCAACAGAGGAGGATCCCTCTCCCCGGATGGACAGAAGAATAGATGTCATGTGTACAGAATGAACAGCATTTACAAAGTTACATAAACACATTACATGAATATGACAATGTATGAATGGAACTCCAATCCATGAAACAGAAGGAGGTGGAGGGGGGGCGGGGCGCATCAGCAGGACCAATGGGAGGCCGGTTCACCAGCATCAGACACCTCCAGGTCCAATGGACCCTATGAGACGTGAAGTCACAACGACTCCGGGGGGGAAGCAGAGTTAATACGGTGCAATGGAGAGATGTAAATTCATCCATAAGGAGAGAGAGAAGATGAGATAGGTGCTCAGTGTATCCTAAAACATCCCCCAGCAGCCTATAAGCCTATAGCAGCATATCAAGGGGCTGGACCAGGGCAAACCTGATTCAGCCCTAACTATAAGCACTATTAAAGAGGAAAGTCTTAAGTCTATTCTTAAATGAGGTGACTGTGTCTGCCTCCAGGACTGAAAGTGGAAGCTGGTTCCATACAAGAGGAGCTTGATAACTGAAGGCTCTGGCTCCCATCCTACTTTTTAGGACTCTAGGAACCACAAGTAGCCCCGCATTTAGTGATCAGCTCTCTAGTGGGGCAATATGGTACTACAAGCTCCTTAAGATATGATGGTGCATCACCAATCAAGGCTTTGTAGGTGAGGAGAAGAATTTTAAATGTGATTCTTGATTTTACAGGGAGCCAGTGCAGAGCAGCTAATACAGGAGTCATGTGATCTCTTTTCTTAGTTTTTGTGAGTACACGAGCTGCAGCATTCTGGATCAACTGGAGGGATTTAAGAGACTTATTAGAGCAGCCTGATAATAAGGAGTTGCAGTAATCTGATCTGGAAGTAACAAACACGTGAACCAGCTTTTCTGAACAGAACCTTGTGGAACTCCGTGATTAACGTTGGTGGTCATTGAGGCTTCATCGTTTACAAATACAAATTGAGATCGATCTGATAAATATGATTTAAACCAATTTAGTGCGGTACCTGAAATGCCAATCGACTGATCCAGTCTCTGTAATAGGATGTCATGATCAATGGTGTCGAACGCAGCACTAAGGTCTAATAATACCAGTACAGAGATGAGTCCTTTATCAGCACTAAGGTCTAACAAGACCAGTACAGAGATGAGTCCTTTATCAGCACTAAGGTCTAACAAGACCAGTACAGAGATGAGTCCTTTATCAGCACTAAGGTCTAATAATACCAGTACAGAGATGAGTCCTTTATCAGCACTAAGGTCTAATAATACCAGTACGGAGATGAGTCCTTTATCAGCACTAAGGTCTAACAAGACCAGTACAGAGATGAGTCCTTTATCAGCACTAAGGTCTAACAAGACCAGTACAGAGATGAGTCCTTTATCAGCACTAAGGTCTAACAAGACCAGTACAGAGATGAGTCCTTTATCTGATCCAATTAGGAGGTCATTAGTAATTTTCACCAGTGCTGTCTCTGTGCTGTGGTGTTTTCTAAATCCTGACTGAAACTCCTCAAATAAACTATTCTGATGTAGAAAGTCACACAACTGATTTGCGACTACTTTCTCAAGGATCTTAGAGAGGAAGGGAAGGTTAGAGATCGGTCTGTAGTTAGCCAACACCTCTGGATTAAGAGTGAGATTAAGGTCAGTTCTTTAATTGAAATAGTCCCACCATTTATTTCGCCATTTAGTTAAAACAAGTCACAAACAAGTGCCATCATATTGTAATCAAATTGGTGGATTGCATTTGGTTTATTTATTACAAAATGTTTAGTGTAAAGAGTTCATTATCATCAGATCATAATTTTTGGAAAATACTACTGTTTGTAGCACATCTCAAAAGTGTAGTGTTGTTGGTAGCAGATTTAAATAGTAATTAATTACTATCTAGATATGTAATGATTATGAATAAATAAATGATAACTTTTAGACCCATGAACTAGTATCAAAGAATGATGGCACTCAGCTTACACCATAAGCCACCATTAGTTGAACTAACAGAATTAAAAAGAAGAATTTTGGAAAAATATTTGATATTAATCCATTAAATCTTAATATCAGGGTGGCTACAGAATTCTTTTTACGGTGTACATTAATATTTATTGGACTAACTACATAACTAAACTATTAAACAGAAAAGTTCGAAGTTCCCTCCACATTTTCCCCGTAGCAGCATGGGTTCCCTCCACGTTCTCCATGTGTCAGCGTGGGTTCCCTCCATGTTCTCCCTTTGTCAGCGTGGGTTCCCTCCATGTTCTCCCTTTGTCAGCGTGGGTTCCCTCCACGGTCTCCCTGTGTCAGCGTGGGTTCCTTCCACGTTCTCCATGTGTCATCGTGGGTTCCCTCCATGTTCTCCCTTTGTCAGCGTGGGTTCCCTCCACGTTCTCCATGTGTCAGCGTGGGTTCCCTCCATGTTCTCCCTTTGTCAGCGTGGGTTCCCTCCACGTTCTCCATGTGTCAGCGTGGGTTCCCTCCATGTTCTCCCTGTGTCAGCGTGGGTTCCCTCCACGTTCTCCATGTGTCAGCGTGGGTTCCCTCCATGTTCTCCCTTTGTCAGCGTGGGTTCCCTCCACATTCTCCATGTCTCAGCGTGGGTTCCCTCCATGTTCTCCCTTTGTCAGCGTGGGTTCCCTCCACGTTCTCCATGTGTCAGCGTGGGTTCCCTCCATGTTCTCCCTGTGTCAGCGTGTGCTCCCTTCACGTTCTCCTTGTATCAGCGTGGGTTCCCTCCATGTTCTCCCTTTGTCAGCGTGGGTTCCCTCCACGGTCTCCCTGTGTCAGCATGGGTTCCCTCCACGTTCTCCTTGTGTCAGTGTGGGTTCCCTCCACATTGTCCTTGTGTCAGCGTGTGTTCCTTCCACGTTCTCTGTGTCAGCGTGGGTTCCCTCCATGTTCTCCCTTTGTCAGCGTGGGTTCCCTCCACGGTCTCCCTGTGTCAGCGTGGGTTCCCTCCACGTTCTCCTTGTGTCAGCATGGGTTCCCTTCACGTTCTCCTTGTGTCAGCGTGGGTTCCCTCCACATTCTCCTTGTGTTAGGGTGGGTTCCCTCCACGTTCTCCCTGTGTTAGCATTGGTTCCCTCCACGTTCTCCTCGTGCCAGTGTGGGTTCCCTCCACATTCTCTTCTTGTCAGCTTGGGTTCCCTCCACGTTCTCCCTGTGTTAGCGTTGGTTCCCTCCACGTTCTCCTTGTGCCAGTGTGGGTTCCCTCCACATTGTCCTTGTGTCAGCTTGGGTTCCCTCCACATTCTCCCTGTCAGCGTGGGTTCCCTCCACATTCTCCTCTTGTCAGCTTGGGTTCCCTCCACGTTCTCCTTGTGCCAGTGTGGGTTCCCTCCACATTGTCCTTGTGTCAGCTTGGGTTCCCTCCACATTCTCCCTGTCAGCGTGTGTTCCCTCCACGTTCTCTGTGTCAGCGTGGGTTCCCTCCACGTTCTCATTGTGTCAGCGTGGGTTCCTTTCACGTTCTCCTTGTGTCAGCGTGGGTTCCCTCCATATTCTCCCTGTAGCTGCGTGGGTTCCCTCCACGTTCTCCTTGTGTCGGTGTGGATTCCCTCCACGTTCTCCTTGTGTCAGCGTGAGTTCCCTCCACGTTCTCCTTGTGTCAGTGTGGGTTCCCTCCACGTTCCCCTCCTGTCAGCGTGGGTTCCCTCCACGTTCTCCCCGTAGCAGCGTGGGTTCCCTCCACATTCTCCCTGTATAAGCGTGGGTTCACTCCACGTTCTCCGGCTTCCTCCCACAGTCCTAAGGTGTGCAGCTCAGGTTCACTGGAGACTCTAAACTCCCCGTGTGATTGTGAGCCTGAACGGTTGTCTGTCTCTATACGAGCCCTGAGAGAAACTGGACACCTGTTCAGGTGAACCCTGTCCAGGTTCAGGTGAACCCTGTCCAGGTCCAGGTGAACCCTGTCCAGGTGAACCCTGTCCAGGTGAACACTGTCCAGGTGAACACTGTCCAGGTCCAGGTGAACCCTGTCCAGGTGAACACTGTCCAGGTGAACACTGTCCAGGTCCAGGTGAACACTGTCCAGGTCCAGGTGAACCATGTCCAGGTCCAGGTGAACCCTGTCCAGGTCCAGGTGAACACTGTCCAGGTGAACACTGTCCAGGTCCAGGTGAACCCTGTCCAGGTGAACACTGTCCAGGTGAACATTGTCCAGGTGAACCCTGTCCAGGTGAACACTGTCCAGGTACAGGTGAACCCTGCCTTCGTTCAATGTCAGCTGGGATCAGCTCCATCCTCCCCTGAATAGGATAAGTAGTTTGGATAATGGAATGGAATATTTATATCTTTGATTATTTTATTACATGAACATCCCACTCATGTACATGTGTAAAGGGGGAGGGAGGGAACCCACACTGGCACAAGGAGAACGTGAAGGGAACCCACGCGGATACAAGGAGAACGTGATGGGAGGTTAAGCTGCTCTTCTCTGGACATCTGCATTTGGGTGGATGTTGAATCACACTCCATCTTTCCATGGATTCATATTTCTTCAGAACCTGGTTGAGGTTCTGCTGGAACCGTTCTTCCTCGTCATCTTACCACCCCTTGGTAGCTTCAGGGTCATGAGGACTCTTATCACCCCCTTGGTAGCTTCAGGGTCATGAGGACTCTTATCACCCCCTTGGTAGCAGCAGGGTCATGAGGACTCTTATCACCCCCTTGGTAGCTTCAGGGTCATGAGGACTCTTATCACCCCCTTGGTAGCTTCAGGGTCATGAGGACTCTTATCACCCCCTTGGTAGCAGCAGGGTCATGAGGACTCTTATCACCCCCTTGGTAGCAGCAGGGTCATGAGGCCTCTTATCACCCCCTTGGTAGCTTCAGGGTCATGAGGACTCTTATCACCCCCTTGGTAGCTTCAGGGTCATGAGGACTCTTATCACTCCTTGGTAGCAGCAGGGTCATGAGGCCTCTTATCACTCATTCGTAGCAGCAGGGTCATGAGGCCTCTTATCACTCCTTGGTAGCAGCAGGGTCATGAGGCCTCTTATCACTCCTTGGTAGCAGCAGGGTCATGAGGCCTCTTATCACTCCTTGGTAGCAGCAGGGTCATGAGGCCTCTTATCACTCCTTGGTAGCAGCAGGGTCATGAGGCCTCTTATCACCCCTTGGTAGCAGCAGGGTCATGAGGCCTCTTATCACTCCTTGGTAGCTTCAGGGTCATGAGGCCTCTTATCACTCCTTGGTAGCAGCAGGGTCATGAGGCCTCTTATCACCCCTTGGTAGCAGCAGGGTCATGAGGCCTCTTATCACTCCTTGGTAACTTCAGGGTCATGAGGCCTCTTATCACCCCTTGGTAGCAGCAGGGTCATGAGGCCTCTTATCACCCCTTGGTAGCAGCAGGGTCATGAGGCCTCTTATCACCCCTTGGTAGCAGCAGGGTCATGAGGCCTCTTATCACTCCTTGGTAACTTCAGGGTCATGAGGCCTCTTATCACTCCTTGGTAACTTCAGGGTCATGAGGCCTCTTATCACCCCTTGGTAGCAGCAGGGTCATGAGGCCTCTTATCACTCCTTGGTAACTTCAGGGTCATGAGGCCTCTTATCACCCCTTGGTAGCAGCAGGGTCATGAGGCCTCTTATCACCCCTTGGTAGCAGCAGGGTCATGAGGCCTCTTATCACCCCTTGGTAGCAGCAGGGTCATGAGGCCTCTTATCACCCCTTGGTAGCAGCACGGTCATGAGGCCTCTTATCACCCCTTGGTCTTCAGAGTCTCTTGCTCTGCCCGTTGGTGCATTGCAGGTCGGAGCGTCATGGCACATTCGCCAACATTATCAGAGTTGTAGTAAAAGCAAAGTAAAAAGCATTGATGTATTGTTGTTATTGTGATGTATTGCCTTTGTACTTTAGTTTCACATTCTTGAATTGTTAATTCATTAGAGATATTTATGACCCTGGGTGTCGGATGGTAGTCCTGAAGTTAACCGTTTATTTTCTGTACTGAGTTTTGGCGAGATGATAATGGGTTATGATATTGCTTGTTGTTGTATCTGACCTGTCTTGTCTTCTCTCATCCAGCTGTTTGCCCTGCAAACAGAAAGCCGGGACCAGAGAGAGGGAGACGAGATGGTCCACCACAAGCTGCCGGTCTATGTCCAGAACATGGACCGTCTAGGAGACACTGAGCTGTGAGACACTGACATCACTGTCTTTATTTATTACTGGCTACAACTAAGATGGCTGCCATTCTGTCATTGTTTTTAATGATGATTTTAAATACCATTGACAATATAATGCTTTTTTATAGGACCAGGACCTCGATACGTTTTGAGTACGGCTAGTCCCACTTACCCTGATAAAGATACTTTTTAACGATTGTAGATCAACAGGTATAAATTATGTTCAACTTTTCTGTAAATTTAAGCTCTTCAATGAAAAACCCAAACTGTATTGTGTTGTTCCAGTTGGCAGACAACCTACATAAGTATATGAAGTGTGACGCAATGTTTCTATGTTGCCTCTTCACACAACTCCAAATGATTTGAACTGGAATGTCAATATGCAATATACAACACAAATACCACGTTAACCGTTTAGCCAATACAACCATCGTCACGCCTTCACGCCTTCATGAATGTGAATACAGAAAGTTCACAACAAGGTGCAAACCACTGGAGAACAGGAAGGCCTAGACCAGAACACATCGCAATGAGCCAGATCACTTTTAGATGACGGTTCTATGGAAGATGAAACTCAGAATTACATGCTTTTGTTGTATCCATTGAATTGAAGCTGAAAGTCAGACGTTGACTGCTTCAGTTCAAATCATTTGGAGTTGCGTAAAGAGGCAACATTCTGAAAAATGTTGTCACAGTCCATATACTTATGGCCATGACTGTATATCTTCTCTCTAAGAAGTCTTTCTATCTATCGCAGTTCTGTGTTTCTCACACTGATTTCTATGTTTTAGTTTTATTTTGTACCACAAAACACAGGACAGACGCACACTGTCTGGTGTTGAGCTTTAGTTCACTATGAAGTCGTATATGTTGATTATGTAGAACAGAAGAGTTTTAGAGCACAACTTGGCCTCCTGCTAAATGAAGGGTGCTATAGTTATTTGCTAACGCTTCAGAAAAGTTTACATTATTATTTGAGTTCTGAGATTTATCTCTAAATTCTGAGGATAAAATCAAATAATACTTCAAATGAATATAATGTTCCTGTCACCAACTAAAGAGAGGAATGTGAGGAAGTTTAAGTAAAGTTGTAACAGGCTGTCATTCAGAAACCTCCTAGATCTTCACCCCCAGAGTTACTTTTAGAAGAATTGTGAAGCACTTCAAAGCAGCCCAAACTCCTGAATTATGTTCTGTTTATTCATTCACTAAATACAGATTTAAAAATATTTTACCTAACTTATTGTTAATGATACAGTATCTGCTGTTTTAGACTGTGTGTTGTGATGCAGTTGATGTTGTCAAATAAACAATTCACCTGATGAATTGTTGTTTCTTGTCAGTGCAATCCATTTTTTAATAAGATTCACATATTTCATACGCTGACAAAAAGGACTCCAGACTGGGCTGACCCACTCGGAAATGATTACTACCAATGAGACTCTTGGATATAAAGTAAAACAAGTTTTACCCGTACAGACATGCACATCAGACTCGGTTATACTTCAATATTCAGCTTTTTTTATGGATTTTGAAATTGTAATCCCTTACACTGCTCGTGAATGGGGAAAGTAATGATATTACATTAATAGCCAACACTAACAATGAGATATCAAAGAAGGAAATGCACAGAAACTAATAATATGTCAGTAGATAAAGGTCAGCTATAAGAAGCCATTAAAAGGTATAATATGTAGTCACATTGTTTGTAAACCGCATTCTAAACTCGACCCTCATCTGCGGTCTAACAAGCGAGACCAGGTGGCGCTGTTTGATTGGCTGGGGGGTCAACATGCTCTTTGCTGACCCTGAGGAGTCCTGAAGAGTCCCACACAGGCAGAGGGCAGGGTCTCTGCATATACAGACACCGCCCAACACTTCTAGCAGGTCTGGTGGATTATTTTTGGAAACGTCTATTCATTGTTTTTTGATATAAACCTTGAACAAAACTTGGAGATGAACCACTTCAGAGCTCCTGACAGCAAAGACGTGGCCCCTCCCCCTTGTCTCAAGTCATGTTTGTCCTGAATTTAGTAACGGAAACTGTCTTTTTGTGTCAAACAAAAATATCAACCTTGAAACAAATTCATAACAGGTGTAGTGTTCTCCTTTTCAGGCTTTACTAAATGTCTCGTAACCTCATGTTCTACTAGAGCCTTTTGACAGCTTTTTGGGTTAAACCCATCATTGCATCTTTGAAACTGGTCCAATCATGGACTGCATGACCTTACTACTGTTATCCAAACACAGATTACATTACATTTCATGTCATTTAGCTGACGCTTTTATCCAAAGAGACTTACAATAAGTGCATTAAACCATGAGTCCAAACTCAGAACAACAAGAATCAAGCAAGTACAATTTCTTCACTAAAGTTAAACAACAAAGTGCTATCAGTAAGAGACATTTAAGTGCTACTACGGCGCTACATTCCCTATTCAAGGTATAGTCGAAAAAGATGTGTTTTTAGTTTGCAGCGGAAGATGTAGAGACTTTCTGCTGTCCTGATGTCAATGGGGAGCTTGTTCCACCAATGAGGAGCCAGCACAGCAAACAGTCGTGATTTTGTTGAGTGTTTAGCTCGAAGTGAAGGAGCTACAAGCCGATTGGCAGAAGCCGAGTGAAGTGAACGAGGTGGGGTGTGAGGTTAGACCATGTCCTGGGTGTGAGGTTAGACCATGTCCTGGGTGTGAAGTTAGACCATGTCCTGGGTGTGAGGTTAGACCATGTCCTGGGTGTGAGGTTAGACCATGTCCTGGGTGTGAAGTTAGACCATGTCCTGGGTGTGAGGTTAGACCATGTCCTGGGTGTGAGGTTAGACCATGTCCTGGGTGTGAAGTTAGACCATGTCCTGGGTGTGAGGTTAGACCATGTCCTGGGTGTGAGGTTTGACCATGTCCTGGGTGTGAGGTTAGACCATGTCCTGGGTGTGAGGTTAGACCATGTCCTGGGTGTGAGGTTAGACCATGTCGTGGATGTGAGGTTAGACCATGTCCTGGGTGTGAGGTTAGACCATGTCCTGGGTGTGAGGTTAGACCATGTCCTGGGTGTGAGGTTAGACCATGTCCTGGGTGTGAGGTTAGGCCATGTCCTGGATGTAGACCGGACCCGATCTGTTCGCAGCACGGTACGCAAGTACCAATGTTTTGAAGCGGATGCGGGCGGCCACCGGTAACCAGTGAAGGTCGCGGAGGAGCGGAGGATTGTGGGTAAATTTCGGGAGGTTGAAGACCAGTCGAGCAGCTGCATTCTGGATGAGCTGTAGAGGTCGAATGGCATTAGCAGGTAGACCTGCCAGGAGGGAGTTGCTATAGTCTAGCCGTGAGATGACCAGATCCTGGACCAGAGCCTGGACCAGAACCTGTGCCGTCTTCTGAGTGAGAAGGGGTCGTATTCTCCTGATGTTGTACAGCATGTACCTACAGGAGCGTGTTATTGCAGTAATGTTGGCAGTCAGGGAGAGTTGACTGACAGGTGTCACACCGAGGTTCCTGGCAGTCGGAGTCGGAGCCAACACTGAGTTGTTGAAGTTAATAGTTAGGTCGTGGGTGGGAGAGCCTTTTCCTGGAAGGAGGAGAAGTTCAGTCTTGTCCGGGTTAATTTTCAGGTGGTGAGCGGACATCCACTGAGAGATGTCAGTCAGACATCCACTGAGAGATGTCAGTCAGACATCCACTGAGAGATGTCGGTCAGACATCCACTGAGAGATGTCGGTCAGACATCCACTGAGAGATGTCAGTCAGACAGGCAGAGATTCATGCTGCTACCTGTGTTTCGGATTGGGGAAACGAGAGGATCAGTTGGGTGTCGTCAGCATAGCTGTGGTAGGAGAAGCCATGCGAGAGAATGACAGAGCCGAGAGAGTTGGTGTACAGATAGAAGAGAAGAGGACCAAGGACTGAACCCTGAGGGACCCCAGTAGTCAGAGGACAAGGCTCAGACACAGATCCTCTCCAGGTTACCCGGTAAGAGCGGTCGGTGAGGTAGGATGAGAAGAGTGAGAGCGCGGTGCCTGAGATACCAGGTCCTGGAGGGAGGACATGAGGATCTGGTGGTTCACTGTGTCAAAGGCAGCGGAAAGGTCTAGAAGGATGAGGACAGAGGAGAGAGAGGATGCTCTAGTGGTGTGAAGGATAAGGACAGAGGAGAGAGAGGCTGCTCTAGTGTGAAGGATAAGGACAGAGGAGAGAGAGGCTGCTCTAGCAGTGTGAAGCTGCTCAGAGACAGCAAGGAGGGCAGTCTCTGTTGAGTGGCCTTGAATCCAGACTGGTGGGGGTCTAGAAAGTTGTTACTGTGGAGAAAGGAGGAGACTTGGTTAAAGATAGCTCGCTCTAGAGTTTTGGAAAGGATATTATGCATAGTCTTAATAACTGCTTTCACAACCCCAGAGCAAGACATTATGCAAAGACGGGCCATTATTACCAATTAATTGTTTTCAATTTTGAATTGTTTATTCTCTGATTCTACTGGCACTTTTAATTATTTTTAATGCAAAGGGAACACACCTTTTTGTTTTGTTGTTGTTGTTTTTAGAGGGACTTCAAAATAAGAGTTTGAATGATTGGAATTGGGGCAAGGTTTTGTTCTGCTCTTCGTGAATCTCTGTCCGCTCCTAAATCTTGACTTCATTCCGTCTTGGACAAATGTTTTACTCATTGAGCGCTGTGTTGTTACCCCCTCTTAGGGACTTGGTGTCGAGCCAGCGCCCAGTCAGCGCTGCCACCACGCCTTCCAGAAACTTTTTCTCTACATTCCTGCCGCAAGGTAGACGTACTCCGGGGAAACTGCCTCAGTTCACCACGGGGTCATCGCCAAGCCAGGCTGCAGTGGGAAGGAAGGACCCACCAATCAATCTGGTAAGAGGGGAAGGTGTTTTCAAGTTTAAAAGTATTACATTTCTTTAAAGATCTGTGTATCATTTCATTGATTGATGTATAATCGGTGCAAATATTGGCCACGCTTTGGTGTGAACGCAGAATAAGCCAAGGTATGACAACTTTAAGTAAATAAGTTGGCTACATGCTAATTTAACTTAGTTAATGTCACATAGTGAGGTAAAACTCCAGGTGCTGGTGTATTCCTTGCACATTGTGGATGTAACCTTCAATGCAGTCACTGTTTCCCTTGGTTTGGGTTCTTTTGGGGATCTTTGCAGATTTATCTGCCCACGTTTGATTGTTTCAACACGTCAGATTTTTGGACCACAAAAGCTAATGATGTTCCCTCCTTTCACTGTCATCCCCGTTCCTTACATTCATTTGTTTCATTTTTATGTTTATTTGGTAGGGACAAATCCATATACATAGAGAATTGCAAAACAATGATCCAATGCAGTGTATAATAGCATGTTTAGCTCCACATGATTATGACATAAGGGTATACCATCGTTGGGTCCGCTCATGTGATTGGTTGAAAATGGAGGAGATATCTGATTGGCTATAGATAATTCCCTGTTGAGGTTCAACAGCTCATATATAAATGTAGCAACATACAAATATGTTTTGGATGGAAATTTCAAATCCTTTTAAATACAATTATTTGTGGATTTCAATTGTGTATTTAAAACAATAATTATTTCTCAAATCATATTTGTGGATAATGTTTACATTGATATATAATGATTACAACTTTTGTGTCCATTAAAAAATATGTGTGGAAAGATATCGAAAATTACCTTGTGAGTGCTTTCATTAATACTTAGACTCATCTGACCCACAATCTGGCAGCCATTTTGGGGGTCCTTAAATTTGAATATAATTTTGGTCTGAGATCATCATCTTTGTCTTTTCTAGCCTACAAAGTCAAAAGAGGCAGTCCAAGCTAATGAGGTAAAGCCAGTTTCCAGCCAGCCAACAACCAGTGAACTTAAGAGCTCCCAGTCACAACAGTCAACAAACCAGTCAACAAACCAGCCGACAAACCAGCCGTCTCATCCCAGACACAAGAAGATCCAGGAACATGAGAAAGAGAGGAAGATGCTTTTCTCCAAACCACCACCGCAGGTACCTGACGATGAGGACGGGGGTCACAAAGTCTGGTTTCCTTGTTCAATCAGTTCTTCTTAAAAGGAATAGTTCATATGTGTATTCTCTCATATCTGTACGCTAAGTAACTGCAGGATTCAATTCAATTCAATTTATATCTGAATTTTCAGAGTTTTTATCAAGTTTAGTCCTTAAAACTGATACGGTTATTATTGTAGGAGATTTTAATATTCATGTAGATGTTGATAATGATTGCCTTAGTGCTGCATTTATCTCATTGTTGGACTCGATTGGCTTCTGTCAGAGTACAGAAACCCACTCACTGCTTTGGCCACACCCTCGACCTTGTTCTTGCATATGGCATTGACATTGAGCATTTGGAGGTCTTCCCACAGAACCCTCTTCTGTCAGACCATTACCTCATAACTTTTGAGTTTATACTCCCGGAGTGTACACCGTTAGTCCAAAGTTTCTACACCAGATGTCTAACTGACAGTGCTGTAGCTAAATTTAAAGAAGAGATTCCTTCTGCATTTGATTCAATACCACGTCTCAATGTGACGGAGGACTCCTGTGCTAACTTTAGTCCGTCCCAGATTGATCATATTGTCGATAGTGCTACAGGCTCACTGAGAATGACACTAGACTCGATAGCCCCACTGAAGAAGAAGACAGTGAGGCAAAGGAGGTTTGCTCCCTGGTATAACCCTCAGACCCGCGACCTAAAGCAAACTTCACCAAAGCTCCAAAGCATATGGCGTTCCACCAATCTGGAAGAATCACGCTTAGTTTGGAGAGATAGTCTTAAAACATATAAAAAGGCTCTCCGTAATGCCAGAGCAGCCTATTACTCATCAGTAATAGAGAAAAATAAGAACAACCCCAGGGTTCTCTTTAGCACTGTAGCCAGGCTGACAGAGAGTCACAGCTCTGTGGAGCCGTGTATTCCTATAGACCTCAGTAGAAATGACTTCATGAACTTCTTCAATGAAAAGATTTTAACTATTAGAGGCAAGATTGATGATCTCTTGCCCTCAACTACTGCCTATCTGTCATCAAGAGGAGTGGCCTTGGAAACGGCTGTATGCCCTGGTGTATATTTGGATGGCTTTTCTCCCATTAACCTAGACCAATTGTCTTCAACGGTTTCTACTTCTAAACCGTCTACCTGTCTCTTAGACCCCATCCCAACGAGGCTGCTTAAAGACGTGTTGCCTTTAATTGGCACCTCTCTGCTGGATATTGTTAATGTGTCTTTGCTAACAGGGCATGTACCACATTCCTTCAAAGTAGCTGTAATTAAACCTCTCCTGAAGAAGCCCACTCTTAATCCAGAGGTGTTGGCTAACTACAGACCGATCTCTAACCTTCCCTTCCTCTCTAAGATCCTTGAGAAAGTAGTTGCAAATCAGTTGTGTGACTTTCTACATCAGAATAGTTTATTTGAGGAGTTTCAGTCAAGATTTAGAAAACACCACAGCACAGAGACAGCACTGGTGAAAATTACAAATGACCTCCTAATGCATCAGATAAAGGACTCATCTCTGTACTGGTCTTGTTAGACCTTAGTGCTGATAAAGGACTCATCTCTGTCCTGGTATTATTAGACATTAGTGCTGATAAAGGACTCATCTCTGTACTGGTCTTGTTAGACCTTAGTGCTGATAAAGGACTCATCTCCGTACTGGTATTATTAGACCTTAGTGCTGCGTTCGACACCATTGATCATGACATCCTATTACAGAGACTGGATCAGTCGATTGGCATTTCAGGTACCGCACTTAGTTGGTTTAAATCATATTTATCAGATCGATCTCAATTTGTATTTGTAAACAATGAAGCCTCAATGACCACCAACATTAATCACGGAGTTCCACAAGGTTCTGTGCTTGGACCAATTTTATTTACCTTTATATATGCTTCCTTTGGGCAACATTATCAGGAAACACTCCATAAACTTTCATTGCTATGCAGACGATACTCAATTATATCTATTGATCAAACCAGAGGAGACCAACCAGCTCGCTAAAATTCAAGAATGTCTTAAAGACATAAAAACATGGATGACCTGCAACTTCCTGATGTTAAACTCAGACAAAACTGAAGTTATTTTACTGGGCCCTGAACACCTCAGAGATCAATTATCTGGTGATGTGGTTTCTGTAGATGGCATTGCCCTGGCATCCAACACCACTGTAAATAATCTCTAGTTATCTTTGACCGGGATGTGTCCTTTAACTCCAAGTTAAGCAAATCTCAAGGACTGCATTTTTTCATCTACGTAATATTTCAAAAATCAGGCACATCTTGTCTCAAAAAGATGCAGAAAAGCTGGTTCACACGTTTGTTACTTCCAGACTAGATTACTGCAACTCCTTATTATCAGGCTGCTCTAATAAGTCTCTTAAATCCCTCCAGTCGATCCAGAATGCTGCAGCTCGTGTACTCACAAAAACTAAGAAAAGAGATCAAATTACTCCCGTATTAGCTGCTCTGCACTGGCTCGGAAATAAACACATTCCATGAATATGACAATGTATGAATGGAACTCCAATCCATGAAACAGAAGGAGGTATAGAGGAGGGGGGGCGGGGCGCATCAGCAGGGCCAACGCGAGACCGGTTCACCAGACATCAGACACCTCCAGGTCCAATGGACCCTATGAGACGTGAAGTCACAAAGACTCCGGGGAGGAAGCAGAGTTAATAAGGTGCAATGGAGAGCTGTAAATTCATCCATAAGTAGAGAGAGAAGAGATAGGTGCTCAGTGTATTCATCACAATCAGATTTTCATGCAAAGTAGGTGTACCCTTACAAGGAATTGTAATCAGTTTTGTTGCATCTCTCTTAATATACTTACACAGAAATAGATTACATCTCGGAACAAGGACAACAAAGCTACACAAATAAAGGTTACGGATCGACAGGACTGTTATGTACACAGGTAGGGAATAAAAGAATTAGGTCCATCCATCCACCCATTACTTCTGTTAATCCGGGGCCAGGACACCGGCTAAGGAATCATCCAGACGCCCCTTTCCAGGTCAGACGAGGTATGTGATCTCTCCAACGTGTTCTGGTTAACTCCGGGGCCTCTTACCAGTTGGATGTGCCTCTAAATCACCTGATTTGGCCTCTTTTGGCGCAAAGGAGCAGTGGCTCTCCTCCTGAGCCCTCCCGCCCTACGAAGGAAGCTAATTTCAGCCATTTCATTCTTTAGGTCACTCCCCAAAGCTCATGACTTAAGTGATGGTTGAAAAATAGATGGACTGCTTTGCCTTCCGGTTCAGATCTCCTCTTCACCACAACGGCCCGGTACAACGCCCACCAGCAGTGCTGACGCCGCAACAAACTGCCTGTCAATCTCACGGTCCTTGTTACCCTCACTCATGAACCCCAAGATACTTGAACTCCCTCACTTAGGGCAGTGAATCACTCCCAAGGTGGAGTGTGCATTTTAGGGCCTCAGACGTGGAGGTACTGACTCGTCCTTACCACTTCACCCCAGGGCAACCCGATGGTCAAGTTCTGAAGGAGCCAATACATCATCTGCAAAAAAGAGATGAAAACACCGACCAAAATAAACAAGGAGAACTCCCGTGGTGAATGAAATGGTTTTAAGATCATGAAAAAAAGATTTGGTTGAGGACTGAAAATGATCTTGTGGAATCTAAACACCAAACTTTGTTTACGTAGAAGCAGAGTCTGCCTCCTCTTGCTTTTCCCAATAGACGAGTTACAGCAGATGGAGTCAAGTGTCCGGCATATGCTTACCAAACCAGGTTTTAGTGAAGCACAGGGCGGTGGACCTGCACAAGTCTGTGATGGATGTGTTGAGAAGCAGCACCTCATCCATTGTGTTGACTCAAAGGCCCAGATGTGTTGACGGGACCGCTCATCTGCATCTCTTGGTAGCCCCTATTAGAACTGCTGCTTATCCAATTAAAAGCTCAACTTGAAAAGATTGGGCAGGTGACCTTTTGACTTTTGAAGTTACGGTGTTGTTGGCTCAGTGGTGAGTAGGGTTGTCCTTTAATCAGAGGATTGGCGGTTCGATCCCCGGCTCCACTAGCCCATGTCCATGTGTCCTTGGGGAAGACACTTAACCCTAAACGTCTCCTGTAGCTGTTCTACGGTGTTTGAATGTTAGTTACTACTGATGGACAGGTGGAACCTTAGCTCCTCCCATCAGTGTGTGAATGTGTGAATGTTAGTTACTGCTGATGGACAGGTGGAACCTTAGCTCCTCCCATCAGTGTATGAATGTGTGTGAATGGGTGAATGATGTCATGTTTAGTTAAAGAGCTTTAGAGTGTCAGATGTTCAAAAGTTCCTCCCTGGAAAAATGGAACAAGATAGGGAGAGCAGAACAATTAATATACAAACAAGTGATAGAGAGAGCAACACATAGGCTGCCATCTTGGATGGCAAAATGATTTGCTTAGCTCAGCATAAAGACTTTGAGGAGGAGGAAACGGTTAGCCAAGCTCCATTTTGTTTGAAGTTAAGGTGTTGTGTAAATTATTGCTGTGACTTGACAGTTATTCCATTTACAGCATCCGCTTCAAAACATTGGTACTTGCCTACCGTGCTGCGAACAAATCGGGTCCAGTCTACATCCAGGACATGGTCTAACCTCACATCCAGAACATGGTCTAACCTCACACCCAGGACATGGTCTAACCTCACACCAGGACATGGTCTAACCTCACACCCAGGACATGGTCTAACCTCACACCCAGTACATGGTCTAACCTCACATCCAGGACATGGTCTAACCTCACATCCAGGACATGGTCTAACCTCACACCCAGGACATGGCCTAACCCTACACCCAGGACATGGTCTAACCTCACATCCAGGACATGGTCTAACCTCACACCCAGGACATGGTCTAACCTCACATCCAGGACATGGTCTAACCTCACACCCAGGACATGGTCTAACTTCACCCAGGACATGGTCTAACCTCACACCCAGGACATGGTCTAACCTCACACCCAGGACATGGTCTAACCTCACACCCAGGACATGGTCTAACCTCACATCCAGGACATGGTCTAACTTCACACCCAGGACATGGTCTAACCTCACATCCAGGACATGGTCTAACTTCACACCCAGGACATGGTCTAACCTCACATCCAGGACATGGTCTAACCTCACACCCAGGACATGGTCTAACCTCACATCCACGACATGGTCTAACCTCACACCAGGACATGGTCTAACCTCACATCCAGGACATGGCCTAACTTCACATCCAGGACATGGTCTAACCTCACACCCAGGACATGGTCTAACCTCACATCCAGGACATGGCCTAACCTCACACCCAGGACATGGCCTAACCCTACACCCAGGACATGGTCTAACCTCACATCCAGGACATGGTCTAACCTCACATCCAGGACATGGTCTAACCTCACACCAGGACATGGTCTAACCTCACATCCAGGACATGGTCTAACCTCACATCCAGGACATGGTCTAACCTCACACCAGAACATGGTCTAACCTCACATCAGGACATGGTCTAACCTCACACCCAGGACATGATCTAACCTCACACCCAGAACATGATCTAACCTCACACCCAGGACATGGTCTAACTTCACCCAGGACATGGTCTAACCTCACACCCAGGACATGGTCTAACCTCACACCCAGGACATGGTCTAACCTCACACCCAGGACATGGTCTACCCTCACACCCATGACATGGTCTAACCTCACACCCAGGACATGGTCTAACTTCACACCCAGGACATGGTCTAACTTCACACCCAGGACATGGTCTAACCTCACACCCAGGACATGGTCTAACTTCACACCCAGGACATGGTCTAACTTCACACCCAGGACATGGTCTAACCTCACACCCAGGACATGGTCTAACTTCACACCCAGGACATGGTCTAACCGTACACCCAGGACATGGTCTAACCTCACATCCAGGACATGGTCTAACCTCACACCCAGGACATGGTCTAACTTCACACCCAGGACATGGTCTAACTTCACACCCAGGACATGGTCTAACTTCACACCCAGGACATGGTCTAACCTCACACCCAGGACATGGTCTAACTTCACACCCAGGACATGGTCTAACCTCACACCCAGGACATGGTCTAACCTCACACCCAGGACATGGTCAAACCGTACATCCAGGACATGGCTTAACCTCACACCCAGGACATGGTCTAACCTCACACCCCAGCCCGTTCACTTCACTCGGCTTCTGCCAATCAGCTTGTAGCTCCTTCACTTCGAGCTAAACACTCAACAAAATCACAACTGTTTGCTGTGCTGGCTCCTCATTGGTGGAACGAGCTCCCCATTGACATCAGGACAGCAGAAAGTCTCTACAAACTAAAAACACATCTTTTTCGACTATACCTTGAATAGGGAAGGTAGCGCCGTAGTAGCACTTTAGCAGCACTTAAATGTCTCTTACTGATAGCACTTTGTAGTTCAACTTTAGTGAAGAAATTGTACTTTCTTGTTGTTCTGAGTTTGGACTCATGGTTGAATGCACTTATTGTAAGTCGCTTTGGATAAAAGTGTCAGCTAAATGGCATGTAATGTAATGTACAGTGACGGCATCCTTCTGTTCGTCATCTTTAGATACCAGAGAAGAAAGGGGAGACAGGAGAGGGAGAGCTCCTTGCTGAGGCCTCCAGCGAACCTCCTGACCCCTGCTCGTACAGCAGAAGCTGCAGAGGAGGAGCCGAGGGAGGAGGTCTTTCAATGGAACAGCCTTTCATCAAACTCGGCCAGGAGGAGTACGGAGAACACCACTCCTCCATCATGCACTGCAGGTCTGCCTTCCACACACCCCTTCCTCATCACAGCATCTCACAGATATATCATTCTGCTTGGTTCCTGAACTGGTTATCGGTTGACAACCATATGAGAAAATGACTGTTAACAGCAGGTGGACTTGACTGGCTTTTAAAGTCACATAAAGATCAAACAAGATAAAAAACAAAACTTTCTGTTTACCAGGGTTGACTGTTCTGGTCGCCGGGTTGCCAGTTTGGATGTAGACGGAGTCATCAAGGTGAAGCTGCGTCAATTATCTTTTGGGGTTGTACAAACATAGAATAAACATGCATAGTATTGGATATCACTAATTGAAATGCATACAAAATAAATGAAAGGATAAGGCCTTCATCCTTCTCTTCCTCAGGTGTGGTCCTTCAATCCCATCATGCAGACCAAAGCCACCATCATGTCCAAGTCTGCTCTGCTGTCTCTGGAGTGGGCCACCAAGCCAGACCGGCTGGTATGAACAAGACTGCATATTAACATTGACAGCATCAATCAGATTTCTATTTGTACTTTGAACCTGATAAATGATTACATTCAGTCATCAATTAACTGCTGTGCTTAGGCAATTACTAAAGTGAATGTAAAAACAGGAATGTTGTGACACATTCTACAATTCATGAAAATGATTGCTTGGTGATTTTTTGTCTTTAAACGTATTTTAAATGCACGTCCAAATGTATACAATGCACAAAAATAAAAAGAAGGATATCCTGGACAAAAGAATACAGATTCATAACAGCATGGCACCGACACATGCACGGCCAGAAAGTTAAATGATATGACTACAAATACCATGTAACAAGATGTTATGCATAAAACTGAAGAACGTCATGAGTAGAACTACCCTATATGTAAGATACACTAATAAGTGTACTGGGGATCATGACAAAATCACATTATGGGAATGACCTCCCATGTTCTGACTATATTTTAGAGTTCTTGGTTTAGGCTAAGGCATGGAGTACTACTGTTGTAAGGCATACAGTGAAGCTTAGCGTCCCAGTATGTCAGTTAATGAAACTCTGTGTGCTCAGTTGTTGCTAGGCAGCGGCGTTGGCACGGTGCGGCTGTACGACACGGACGCCAAGAAGAATCTATACGAGATGAACATCGATGAAACTCATCCACGGTAAACCTGACTGTCTGTCCACTGTACTGTCTTACAGTTTGTTGTAAAACAATTGTTTACACACGTTTCTCTACATTGAGGTAACCTTTTCCAAAGAGTCAGCCGTGCAGCTCCGCCCCACAGGCCAAATGCACCAATGCAACCAAAACATTTTAGGATCAACAACTGCTCCACCAAACGGACTTATCTTCAACAAGAAAGCTCTGTAGCACGAACACAATGACCCCAGAAACAGGAGCGTTGGTTATGATGCTGTACAGACGCCATGGCCACTGTACATGTGACCATGTCTGTACAACATGTGACTGTCTGTACAACATGTGACCGTGTCTGTACAACATGTGACCGTGTCTGTACAACATGTGACCGTGTCTCTACAACATGTGACCGTGTCTGTACAACATGTGACCGTGTCTGTACAACATGTGACCATGTCTGTACAACATGTGACTGTCTGTACAACATGTGACTGTCTGTACAACATGTGACCGTGTCTGTACAACATGTGACCATGTCTGTACAACATGTGACTGTCTGTACAACATGTGACCGTGTCTGTACAACATGTGACCATGTCTGTACAACATGTGACAGTGTCTCTACAACATGTGACCGTGTCTGTACAACATGTGACCATGTCTGTACAACATGTGACAGTGTCTCTACAACATGTGACCGTGTCTGTACAACATGTGACAGTGTCTGTACAACATGTGACCGTGTCTGTACAACATGTGACCATGTCTGTACAACATGTGACTGTCTCTACAACATGTGACCGTGTCTGTACAACATGTGACAGTGTCTGTACAACATGTGACTGTCTCTACAACATGTGACCGTGTCTGTACAACATGTGACAGTGTCTCTACAACATGTGACCGTGTCTGTACAACATGTGACCATGTCTGTACAACATGTGACTGTCTCTACAACATGTGACCGTGTCTGTACAACATGTGACAGTGTCTCTACAACATGTGACCGTGTCTGTACAACATGTGACAGTGTCTGTACAACATGTGACTGTCTCTACAACATGTGACCGTGTCTGTACAACATGTGACAGTGTCTCTACAACATGTGACCGTGTCTGTACAACATGTGACAGTGTCTCTACAACATGTGACCGTGTCTGTACAACATGTGACAGTGTCTCTACAACATGTGACCGTGTCTGTACAACATGTGACCGTGTCTGTACAACACGTGACCGTGTCTGTACAACACGTGACCGTGTCTGTACAACATGTGACCGTGTCTGTACAACATGTGACCGTGTCTGTACAACATGTGACCGTGTCTGTACAACACGTGACCGTGTCTGTACAACACGTGACCGTGTCTGTACAACATGTGACTGTCTGTACAACATGTGACCGTGTCTGTACAACATGTGACCGTGTCTGTACAACATGTGACCAACACAAAGCCGCCGACACATGTAGAACATGTACGGGCCAACATGGGAGGCTCTCTACCTGCCGGCCATGCTGCCATCCCCGTTGTTCCATTGCTGATGTGGCCTCCCCTGTATCAGGGGTCAGAAGTGCTCCAGGACCAAAAACCCGGCCTGCAGGTCGAGGAGGTTTGACGTAGAAGGGCAATCTTCCCGGCTGCATTACCTTTCTCATAATCTTTCATCTTAATCTTTAATTTTAGAGAATATCCAAGTTTTTTTAATTGGAAAATGGCGAGCTGAGCATTGTCGGGTTTGCGTGTGCTTCGTCAAGCTCCACAGAGCGGAAGTGATCATGAATGTCACTTGCTACCCCGTTACTTTGCACTGTGTTTGTCAATAGAGATATATTGCTGGATTTAGAATATCATCAGATACTGTGAATAGCTTTCCTGGTTTGGCGTATACAACTGCAACATCGGCATCCGCCTTATGCAAAAGGGGACTGACAGTTTGAGACCCCTTCCCTACAGAGTCCATAGCCTTGTTTAGTGGGTGTAATATTTACCATATTCACTATTTTAGTTTAGCATGCGAGTGTTTCCTAATTCTATCAAAGTAGAGCTTAATCTGTTTTTTAATACGAGGCTTTGTGGTGCAGGTTACATAGGTTGCAGGTTTTTGGGGTCAAAAACCAAAGTTTGAATAAATACTAAAATGTACATGAACATAAAGTCAAGACTATTCATCCTATGAGGTACATGAATGTCTGTTCCAGGTTTCATGGCAATACCGTATTTCTGATTTTGATTCCATCTAATAATGCTGTTTTGGAAGGAGTTATATACTTGAACTTTTGAATAAACCGGAGACTTAAAAAACACTTGCTTGAGTTTAGCAAGTAGCAATGAATAATGTTTGTTGTTGTTGTGTCCCTGCCCTGTCTCTTAGGATCCTGTCGTTGGCCTGCAGCCCCAGCGGTTCTTCGTTTGTCTGTTCGGCTGCAGCTCTCAGTCGACCTGGAAGTGTGGACTCTGCCCCTCGGCTTCCTGTCCCGGTGTCTGGACAGCTGCTGCTCTGGGACACCAAGACGGTCAAACAGCAGGTATTCACCAGCTGGTTCAGTCCGAGTTATTCAGCTAGTTAGTACTCAGCCTGCTCCAGTCTGCACATTTCACCTTGGAGAGTCAATGTGAATATACATGTATACAAATACATCTAAAGAAAGATGCTATAGTCCATTTACCAAACCACAGCTTCAAAGATTTGTATTGCCTTTTTTATTCTGCCTTGTCAACAACGTCTGCCTAATGATAACTAAACAACCTGAGCTTTTTTCATTTTCAGATTTGTAGTTTTTGTGACATTACTTGAGGACACTTAACAGACTTCACACAGCTCCATCTGGAGACACAAAAGGCTTTGCTCATATACATACATATGCAGGCGGACTCCACAATACCTGTAAACACACTTTCTTTCGGCCTGAAGCATTATGTAGCGCTGTTGTGGGAGTCTTCATAGCAAATTAATAATAAAGGTCAAGAGGGTATTAGAACTTGTAGTTATGAATAAAGCCTGACTGATAGGGGCATTTTTTGTCCAGGTGTTGAAAGTTTAAAAAAATTAATAATTATGTTTTCAATGTATTTTTAGAATTGTAATAAATATGGATTTATTACATTTTCCAATCTTTATTCAAGAGCATAGCCTTTCAATTTGAGAGCATGAATCCTTGACTTTACATTCATATTTTGTCATGCTTAGCTCAAAAGCATGTCCTCCCACTCAAATAGCCTCAAACTGTATGCTTCCATCTCCCTTTGTGCCATAAGCCCCAACCAATAGAATGCCAGATGTGCTTTTGACCAATGAAATGCCTTGTTTGCATTCATGTCACTGGGTACATGCATTATGCCTCTTTAGTATGTCGCCTGCTTTCTTTTCTTCCTTTCTAACTTTTGGGTTAATTCACTGGCACATTACAAACTTCACCTGGCATGTCGAGAGCAGAACAGAAACCGGACTTCAAGGACAAACCGAATACCTACAAAATGTGCAGTAATAACATCAAATTTGCTCTGATATAGGCCTAAAAAACAAATGATTACTTAAATAGACGGTAGCCTATGCCATCATGTAAAATATTAGACCTATCTTTGTTGAGTGTCTCTCTTTGGATCTCCTGCATACAGGTGTACACTAAACACAAGGTATTGATCTGTGCGTGGGCTGCCAGCTAAATGTCCCACTGTGACACATTTTCTGCCAACTAGTGTATATTGCTATCTGGTCGTCTTAATATGATCTTATATATTAGCTTTTCCACTGTGCACGGCTGAAAAGGTTCCTCTTGCAGTGTGTAAGAGGTTGTAGTCATCATGTAGTGCGTGCTCTCCAGCGCTCCATTGTGGAAAGAGGAAGCGGCAAATAAACAATGTGTAAGATGTCATTTCCAGGGCCGAGCAGGAAAGATGCTCATAGAAATAGGGTCTCAGTTTTAGCATTGAGCTGCATTTTTGAAGTGAACATTGGGAGAACATTTAGTGCTTGGGTTCTTGCGTGTTTAGCGGGGGCCATAGCGGCCAATTATGGGGTGACTGTGGCTCAGTGGTGAGCAGGGTCGTCCTTCAATCAGAGGCTCGGCGGTTCGATCCCCGTTTCCACTAGTTCATGTCCATGTGTCCTTGGGCAAGACACTTAACCCCAAATGTCTCCCGTAGCTGTTCTACGGTGTGTGAATGTTAGTTACTACTGATGGACAGGTGGAACCTTAGCTCCTCCCCTCAGTGTGTGAATGTTAGTTACTACTGATGGACAGGTGGAACCTTAGCTCCTCCCCTCAGTGTGTGAATGTTAGTTACTACTGATGGACAGGTGGAACCTTAGCTCCTCCCCTCAGTGTGTGAATGTTAGTTACTACTGATGGTCAGGTAGAACCTTAGCTCCTCCCCTCAGTGTGTGAATGTTAGTTACTACTGATGGTCAGGTAGAACCTTAGCTCCTCCCCTCAGTGTGTGAATGTTAGTTACTACTGATGGTCAGGTAGAACCTTAGCTCCTCCCCTCAGTGTGTGAATGTTAGTTACTACTGATGGTCAGGTAGAACCTTAGCTCCTCCCCTCAGTGTGTGAATGTTAGTTACTACTGATGGACAGGTGGAACCTTAGCTCCTCCCATCAGTGTGTGAATGTTAGTTACTACTGATGGACAGGTGGAACCTTAGCTCCTCCCCTCAGTGTGTGAATGTTAGTTACTACTGATGTGCAGGTGGAACCTTAGCTCCTCCCCTCAGTGTATGAATGGGTGAATGATGTCATGTAGTGTTGAAGAGCTTTGAGGAAGACTAGAAAAGAGGTCCATTTACCATTTCTGGGTGGAAGGCCTTAGTTGGGCCATAGTTCCTAAGATACTCGCTACATTAAGTGCGCATTTCTGTCATGATTTCAGACATATCTGCCTTTTGGCTTTGGCCAACCAGAAGTTGGTCATTTTGGATGTCATGCGTTCATGTATTTATGTAAACCTTTTTGAACTCCCCCTTACTTTCAAATATGGTTGGTATAACCCTCCGGCTATTGAGACACTAAACTGAAGAGGAATAGTTGATACCTCCAACAATATTCTTAGATTATGTGACAATACATAATTTTAGGCACTTTACAGGTATGGAACTTTTCAAATCTCCTTCTAGAGCAGTGGTCCTCAACCTTTTTTGCCATTTCATGTAAGACAATATTTTCACGGAGTTATAAGTAATATAACTAAATATGATGAAATGATAGGACTGGTGTTATGGTTTAACTGCCGAATACGTCTGTTGGTGAGAACAGCAAGAGAACACGTAGCAGTCCTCACCAATGCCTTATAGTTTAATTCTGCAATTCAATATCAAACCTTCTCATCTGTGGTCAAAACATACCGGACGAGACATTGTAGTCTTTTGAGGCAAAGAGTCCAAGTTTGAAACGTTGCGTGTTGTTCAGCGTGTGTTTAAACAGGAAATTAGCCAATTGCCCTTCCTTTGGTAAAAATAAGACATAATCGTCTTTGGAGCTGTTTTGTGCAAACCATGTGTCATGTTAAAGAACTCTGTAGTACAATTCAAATTTTAAAAAATTCAATTTACGGCATTCAAATTCACATCATTGGCTAGAAACATAATTGGAGGTCAGAGAGGCATATTGGAAGTAGGACTGCTGATATTGTCTTTTAGATATAAGTTGGCGGCTCTTCTGTCTCCTCATTGGGCCTTTTTCTCTTTCCAAAGACGTTTGTTTTTTTACTCATTTTTTGACTCGCTTGTGGGCTTGCTTCATTTTTGGGGTAACATATCACGTGACCAAGACGAGCGTGTCAAGAGGCATAGAGGCACAGACGGATGTATGTTTAAAAAATACAACATCTTTCAGACCATGATAATAAATCCAATATTTATTTCATTCACTATTCGTGTGTGGCCCGGTACTGGTCTTCGGCCCTGCGGTTGTGGACCACTGTCCTAGAGGATTCAACAAGTAAATCTAGTCAAATATCTCATGACATTAATTCTGCTCAATTTCAGAGTTGTTTCGTTTTCGTGAAACGGCATTCCTGTGGCAAGGCGGGAAATGTACATGTCTTACTGATTAGCCATGAATGATTATTCATACCAACACGATACACGTTACACAGCTTAATAGCTTACGCAAATGTTATTAGGACCTATTATAATTCATCTCAGCATTATGTTTCGCATTCAATTTAGTGTATTCAATTCCCATGGTTGCCTCTCAGCTCCAGTTCTCCTTAGAACCTGAACCAGTAGCCATTAACTGCACGGCCTTCAACCACAACGGGAACCTGCTGGTGACCGGAGCTGCTGACGGAGTCATCCGACTGTTTGGTAAGTGTTTATGAGGGACTTGTTTTTATTGTAGATTTCTGACCACTTCCACTGTGCAAACTCAAATATGACAGATGACCTAAATTGCATTAGGAGCTCAAAGTGACAAAGAACTTCTCAGCAAGGACTATTAAATCATTCCTGCCCATTTTAATATCTTACTGAACCATCTTAGTCAATTAAACGGCACATTGTACAGTATATTGATGTACTGATTGCAATAATTTGTTTCTGTAAACAGTGACATTTGCATATGAATGTCTGTTGTAGATATGCAGCGGTATGAGAGCGCTATGAGCTGGAGAGCTCACGATGGAGAAGTTTACAGCGTGGAGTTCAGCTACGATGAAAACACCGTCTTCAGCATCGGAGAAGATGGCAAGGTCTGTGTTCATCTTGTGGAAGCATGTTGCAATGTTTTGTAAAGAAACCATAGCAGTGTTTTATTATTTTGTATATATAAGTGTGAACACATAAGAGGAATTGTACTCGTGTATTTTGTTGCTCTCAATGCGTATGCACAGAAGTAGACATACGGCTCATAGCAGGGAAAACAAAGCAAAGTAAGACAATATAAGAATAACTGCTTTAAATAAATGCTGGAATAAATATGGATTTTCAAGGATAATTTATTGTCATTATGCAGCACAGGGTTGCAAAACCAAATGCAGTTATAGCCAATTTGTTACTCAGGACAGCATTTGTGGCCTTTGCATCAGGAGGACTGTAAACAGCAGCAACTAAACAAATCCCTGGGGGGTAATACGCCAATTCAGTCAACTGGGCTTTTGATGGCGTTTGGGCCGACAGGTCTGACTTGATGGGCGGTGATCATCTCAAGGTCCACGAATGAATCTTACTGCCACTCTTCCTTCTCCGGTGTTGATGAGTGCATTGACATGCCATAAGTGCTCCAGTAATGAAAACAAGAACTAAAGACAAACATGTATTTAAATGAATGGGAGCTACCAGCTGCGAGGAGGGGTGACAGCTGATAAGAATAACAACATTTCAAAATATAAAATGTATATCAATTGTCATATACACACATCCATGAAATGTGTCCTCTGTATTTAAGCCATCCAAAGCATTCAATTGCAGTGAGCTGCTGTGAAACACTCAAGACCCCTCTGCATGGGAACAGTAGCGCCAACCTTGTAGTCAAAGGATCGCCAGCTCCACCCACAGCCAAAGACACCCACAGCCAAAGACACCCACAGACACCCACAGCCAAAGACACCCACCAGCCAACCAGACAAAGACACCCACAAACACCCACAGCCAAAGACACCCACCAGCCAAAGACACCCACCAGCCAAAGACACCCACCAGCCAAAGACACCCACCAGCCAAAGACACCCACCAGCCAAAGACACCCACCAGCCAAAGACACCCACCAGCCAAAGACACCCACCAGCCAAAGACACCCACAGCCAAAGACACCCACCAGCCAAAGACACCCACAGCCAAAGACACCCACAGCCAAAGACACCCACAGCCAAAGACACACACAGCCAAAGACACACACAGCCAAAGACACCCACCAGCCAAAGACACCCACAGCCAAAGACACCCACAGCCAAAGACACACACAGCCAAAGACACCCACAGCCAAAGACACACACAGCCAAAGACACCCACAGCCAAAGACACACACAGCCAAAGACACCCACAGCCAAAGACACCCACAGCCAAAGACACCTACAGCCAAAGACACCTACCAGCCAAAGACACCCACAGCCAAAGACACCTACAGCCAAAGACACCCACCAGCCAAAGACACCCACACCCACAGACACCCACCAGCCAAAGACACACACACGTATTCACAAAAGACTGATGCAAGACGTCCCAGTGGACCTGTGTCAGGTCAGGAACATGTGAGGTGGGATATAAACACAGCCCAAAGGCAACAATATTATTGTATTATATTATAATAATTGAATAAATGTATTTGTTTCTGTTCAGTTCATCCAGTGGAACATCCATCGGTGTGGGGTGAAGCAGTCGGAGCAGGTTTTACCCCAGGATGCCACCGGGCCCTTCGTCCTGTCAGGGTACAGTGGATACAAACAGGTACCTCAGACTAACAGATAATTAAATGGGTCCAATAAAACGAATTTCATAACCTGTTGATGTTTCCATTTGTGAATGAACTCTTGCTCAGGTTCAGGTCCCTCGAGGTCGACTCTTTGCCTTCGACTCTGAAGGCCAACACATCCTGACCTGTTCCAGCAGCGGAGGACTTATATACAGAGTAAATTAACCTTCATAACACAAGATCACACTTGTATTTATCCAGAGGCAAATTGCTGTTCAGTCGTTGCAAGTCTTCATCATATTTGTGCCTCTCATCCACATTCAACTGTTCTGATCCAACAAACTTATTTTGAATATTTGTTGCTAATGCAGTGAGTGCTGGACGCACATAGCTTATTTTTATTATTCCGCTGCATTTTTCGTCATCTAACCTTCTTCTACATTTGAATAATAAGCTCTTATGTTAACTGCAACCAAAATGATCAAACCACACCAGTTTTCTAACCTGAAACCATTGAACCATTTTTAACACTGAAGACACGTTTCTCTCATGTTCTAAATCCTCTCTTCAAATATTTGAGCGAAAGGAGTTGTTTATTGTCTGGGAAGAGGCATGAGATGACCTGTGTAACCGAGGGGTCACTGACAATTACATCACCGTGGCAACCTTTGATTGCTGACTCAACAGTGAAAGTGGCGACTGCATCGGCACGTATGTCAACTGCCACTAAACATTTGCCAGTCCTCTAACCTGCTGCCATTGTCAGACCAACACACACACACAGAGACATCCCATAGCCCTGTTCTTATGGAATGACCATTAGAATGACCAATATGGACATTAGATACTCTGACTGTCTCTCTCCCCCACTTTCCACCCCTTCAAAATACAATCTGACGCACAGAAATATTTAATTTCTCAACTTTTCAGTGCCATGCGCCGCTTGTCAATGTCACACTTGGCCTAGACGATGAATCCGATCTTTACTACTTTACCAGAGTAATTGTATCTTAATAGTAGGCTCACGATGAGGACTATTACAAAATAACCTCCCTATGGAATAATGTCCCTCTGGACACCAGATAGTCAGATTCCGTCTTTTTCCCCCTCGCTTCCCCACCTGTCAGCCCTTCAAAATAAAAGCCACAGTCACTGTATCTAAACATAAACATCAGAATGAGGCTTGTTTAGTTAAATAAAACGGCATTCATAAAAGTTCAACCCATTAACGCTTTTCAAACTATTACTTTTCCTAATTTCCTAAATATATATATATATCTCAGCTTCCTGAAATGCTCATATTATCTGCATTTATATATATATTTTTGCTTAAAATTAAAAAAGAAAGTTAAACTAACGACATTAATTGTGAAGTTTTTACTGGTTAAACCAACATGAATATTACTATTTTTATATTTTTGTTTAAACGTTGTTTTATATATTTTAATTTCATAACATCTTATGAACATCACCTCCCCCCTCTTCCAGTTGACCAATGGGGAGCCCGCTCTGGAAAGCATGCTGTCACTTGGGGGTCACAAAGCGCCAGTGGTGACAGTTGATTGGTGCTCGGCGGTGGACTGCGGCACCTGTCTGACCGCCTCCATGGACGGGAAGATCAAGCTGAGCACGCTCCTGGCACAGAAGTCCTAACAAACCTGAAGGGTCAGAGGTCGCAATTCATGATAAACTGATTCAGTTTGCCTTTTCGCTGATAGAGATTATTTCAGAATCTCTTCATACAGTATGTCATTTATTTAATGATGCGATAGAAAACAGCACAAACTCACCAACCTGTGGTGACAACAAATCATATTAACAATAAAATCCCACTGAAAGTTCAATCTTATCAAATTGTTTTATTAAAGCTGCATGATTTTGAATGTTGTAGTCCTTTAGGGGGACACAGGAGAGCAATGTTATACACTTAGAGTTGTGTTTCTAGCCACCTGATAAATGTAAGTCCAACATCCACTCTCCTTTTATCTCTAGTTTGGTTTCCACCAACTCCCGAGGAAAGATATTGTGGCTCTTTGGCTGCTAAACAGTCCAGTTTCTTCACCAGCTAGTTGCTACCTGTCTGACTGCTGTTTAGTGCTGGGCAGGGGGAAGTGGGTAGTAGGAAGTGGGCAGTGGGAAGTGAGCTGTAGGAAGTGGGCAGTAAGCTGTGGGCAGTATATGAAGTGGGCTGTGGTAAGGAGGTAGTGGGAAGTGGACAGTGGTCTGTGGACACTGGGCATTGGACAGGCAGTGGGCTGTGGGCATTGGGAAGTGGGCTGTGGGCAGGCTGTGGACAGTGGATACTGGGCTGTGGACACTGGGCACGGGGCAGTGGGCTGTGGGCAGTGGATACTGGGACGTGGGTTGTGGGCTGTGGGCAGTGGGCTGTGGACACTGGGCACGGGGCAGTGGGCTGTGGACACTGGGCAGTGGGCAGTGGATACTGGGACGTGGGTTGTGGGCTGTGGACACTGGGCAGTGGGCTGTGGACACTGGGCAGTGGGCAGTGGATACTGGGACGTGGGTTGTGGGCTGTGGACACTGGGCAGTGGGCTGTGGACACTGGGCAGTGGGCAGTGGATACTGGGACGTGGGTTGTGGGCTGTGGACACTGGGCTGTGGACACTGGGCTGTGGGCAGTGGGCTGTGGGCAGTGGGCTGTGGACACTGGGCACGGGGCAGTGGGCTGTGGACACTGGGCAGTGGATACTGGGACGTGGGTTGTGGGCTGTGGACACTGGGCAGTGGGCAGTGGGCTGTGGACACTGGGCAGTGGATACTGGGACGTGGGTTGTGGGCTGTGGACACTGGGCTGTGGACACTGGGCTGTGGGCAGTGGGCTGTGGACACTGGGCAGTGGGCAGTGGATACTGGGACGTGGGTTGTGGGCTGTGGACACTGGGCTGTGGACACTGGGCTGTGGGCAGTGGGCTGTGGACACTGGGCAGTGATGGTGATAATAACAGCGCAAACCACGGTTACAGTGCTGAGAGTTACCCTGGGAGGAACCGGAGGGTTGACTGTACACTTCCACAATGATGCTCAGGGTCAGGATGGCGTCGTCACTGTCCTCACCTTATGAACAACTTGCAGAGCGGTGGCCATGAGCTAGCCAGGGGGGCTCACATGCACTAACACTAGAAGGCACGTGAGGCCGGCCAGGCTTGGTAAACTGAGCACAGAGAAGCTCTGATTACAACGCATTCATCATTCTCTGCTCAGGTAGCCATTACGCCACTATATCTTCAAATAGCAAATTGTTTTTTTGCTGCTATATTAATACATATATTGTATATAGAGCCTTTTAACAGAGTGGTAAAAAACATAAAACATACTGTTGGTCATGCAGCAAGTGTCCCAGTAAGCCATGACAATGAGACAGCGTATTCTATAGTACACTGAAACGGAAGCAGCTAAATTGAATTAAGCCATCATTAATTGTTTTATTTACACCTTTGCTTTTCCATATGTCATGTCAGAGGGTCTTATCTGAAATAGGCCTTGATGTGCATTATCAGTACATTCATTATTAACAAATGTGAAATTGTTTCAACACAAATTGTCTGCTTCATATTGAGCTTCCAGGTCTGGGGCGTTGGGACATTGTCTTAACAGACAATATTTGTTCAGGTATTTCGTATTGTGTCTGTTTTTATTTTGGTCTAATTCTTTTTTATTGTTCAATGTCATTCTTTATTTTTAAATACATTTGAGCAGTTTACAGAGGTAGTGGCGGCTCTTGGCCGCAGGGGGCTCCCTAACAGAATGTGCCGTAACTCCTTCCAGCGAAGAAGTGAGGGCCACAACAATAACACACCGCTAGCTACACTGAGACGAAGATCTACGAAATATCCCGGATTTAGCCCACACGTCCTATTTTAACATATTTAGGCCGAACGTTTCCGTAAATAGTCCAAAATACGTAGTTAAATGCAGGCGCCATGTTGTGCTAACGTCACTAGCATGCTGTCGTGGTGACGCGCGGGCAACACGAGCTAAGTAGCCGCACCGTTAGCTCGTTTGCAGCCAGCTCGGTTCTCTTCTCGGGGTTCTGTTTAATGTCACTGGGCTCTGGTTCCGCGCGCAGACATGGAGAGCTTGTACAAGCGGAAGATGTTCGCGTCCATGCGGAAAACCAAAGTGGACGCATCGAAGAAGAGGCAGATCGGCCTGCCCGCCTCTATCCTGGACGACAGTGACGAAGGCTCCTTCTCCTCCTCCTCCTCCTCCTCCGAATCCCAATCCGACTACGAGAGCTCTCCGGGGGAGGACAGCGAGCAGGAGGACCCGGCCCGCAGCGAGTCCGGGTCGACTTCTAGCGACCACAGCTGTTCCGTGACCCGCAGAAAGCGCTCGTTCTTGGGAGGCGACAACAGCTCCTCGTCCTCCAGTCCCGGGGAGGAGGACAACACCAAGGAGGAGAAGGGGAAGAGGAGCCAGACGAAGAGGATGGTGCAGCCAAAGAAGCGGAGCAGGCTGCAGCGGCAGGACGAGTCGGACTCGGACCAAGTGGAGGAGAAGCGGAGAGAGGAGGCAGAGAAGGAGAAGAGGAGGCAGAGACACAGCAAGCTGCTGGCGCTGTCACGGAGGATGAAGGCCCGGGTCCCGAGCCGCAGGAGGAGCCGCCTGAAGCAGGTACACACGCAGTCCTTCACGGTAGACTTCAGCCCTAGCTGTGCACTGATGTACCGGTACAGAGGCATCTCCTGCATGTGGACAGGACAGAGGCCTTTCGTCTCACCTCAACTGTCAAATCCAAAGTGACATGTGTTTGTATTTCCAGGGTGGAGGCAAAGAGGACAAGTTCAAAGAAGGTGAGGATGAGGCTGATGGTGATGAAGATGTAGGCAGAGGAGAAACCGCCAACAACAAACAGGCCGATGAAGCAGGCAGCGTGGAAGAGAAGGACTCCGAGGCGGTGATAGAAGAAGAAGAGCAGTAGCAGGGGAAGAAGTAGATCTGCTCCTTGATGGAGAACAGAGAGTGAAATGTGAAGAACTTAATACTTAAACCATCTAAAAATGAGTCATAACTGCTAGATCGTACAATCTTTCTTCATCCTGCAGCATTTAAAACAAAAACACTCAGAACTGGAGTTACAAGGTCATATTGTGTTGCCACAGAAACAAAACATTGGTGACATGCAACAAAAAGGTGTGCAGATGGTTTCGACAGGCTCGTTGATCCGTTATGTATTTTGTAATGCTCATGGATATCTGACTCCTCGTTCCCTGTCATATGATAATTCGTAGTGGTCTACCCCTGCTGATCTACTGACATAGATCATGTCAAGTTAGTTTTATTTATACATCTCAAAATTAAATGTCCCCTGTATTGATTCCAGATCCATGTCACGACTCCCGTGTTACACCGACAGGTGAGCAGGGACGGCAATGCTATATATGACGGTATTTTAGTTTTTATGACATTTTTATATGCATGCTTCTGAATGGGTAGAGCAACTGCATGGCATCCTGTCAGCCATCTCAAAGTCAACAATTCTCCATGTTATCTTTTTACTTTGTTATGGCCATTCATAGGGGCTATTTGCAGGAAACACGCAATTCAAATGAATAGAAAATAAAAAAATATGTTCATTTAAATACTTGCGTTGATTAATAAAAACTATAAGTTATAATTATGTATTAAACGCTGCTTAAAGCAAGTGTTAGGAAGTTACAGAATTCCCTCTTTAATATCCATTTTATATTGAAAAGTGAAACGATTTTTTTCAAACTCACCAAAATCTAAATTTTACAAGATAACATTGAACACATCATATCAGGGTTATAATATATATATATATATATATATGTTTACTGAGTAGGCGTTGAATGCACCATGCAAGTCAACGGGAGCTCTGTTAACACTATTTAGCTCCGAATCAGATGAATTTAGTTCCAAATGTTTTAAGATTGTTTCTACATAACTTACGTTAGTTAGACTTGATGTCGATGTAAAACTGCAGCGAAGGCACATGTTCAAATATGAACGGCAAATCTGATCAGCCCATTTCCATCGGATCGATCAGTGAGTGCCGACGCTCTTCCGGTCAGCACGCCATAGACACATCTCAAGTCATGCCGGTGTACTTTCAACCCTTTTCTACCTTCATTCATAGTTTGAATGCAACACCATGAAAGTCTTAACCTGCATTGATTATTGACATGTTCTAGTGTTTTTGACAATAAGAAGCAGCAGTGTTGTGCACCACGTCAGCAATTTGATCATTTATTCTAGCTATGCTAGCAAATATCCATAGTTGTTAATTTGTTCTGAAATGATTATTATTTTTAAATTCTGTTAAGCAGTTTCATCTCTCAGGGGACATCGTTCACATGTGGAGTGACAAAATCATTTTCACTTACCACTTACTGGCCTTTCTGGACATTTCAACATCATATTCATGGTTTTCAAGACCAGGGGAACTAGAAAATAAGTTGTTTTGTCGTGGCTGAAAGCTCCTCAAACAGCTAGTAAGTGGACCTATTATGTTGTCACACGACTATTCCCAAAGGCCAATAATCATCCTTCATGCTCAGACAAGTGACATGCTTTTTATAACAGGCATATGCCAGTAGATCAACAGCAGCACACCAGTAATCAACAGTGGCATGTCCCTCAGAATTGCCGATACCAAAATAAGTGGGGCTCTAATGACAGGGCTGCAGCTGTAATATCAGTGCATGTGCAGAGCACACAGCTGAACACGGCTTCCTTAATTGTTATAAAGACAAAGGCATAAGAAACATCCAATGAGAAGCTTTCATTCTGGTTGAGTTCCGAGCCCCTTTCACTTGCTGTTCTGTATGAAGGCTCCAGACACAGTGGTTCCACCACTAAGCCACAGCAGAGGTCACAGGGGTCACCATGGCGGGACTCCACCCACACACAGACCCAGCGCTGTCGTGTATCTCGCCACGCCCCTTTGATGACATCATGTTCAACGCCGTCATGTATAGACACCCTGCTTTCCGTGACGCTGAATTGATGTGACGTCTTGCAGTGCACAGCGCACGCCAGCAGGGGTCAACCTCCACTGCTGAGCTGAAACATGGGCAGAACGTTACTGGATGTGTTTAGACCTCTTCTAACTACAAACACAGTGTATAGCCAGGTCATTTTATTATTCTACTGCCAGTCTGCCATTAACACCTGCATATCATCTCCCATGTGCCCACTGACGTGCCAGCACCCTGTATGTATGTGCAACGTCACCGAGGGTCAAAGGGAGAAAGGGAGCGGTGAACATTGCAGTACAGTGTGTGTACAGTTTGGGCTGTTTGTCGGTGAATAAATGCTACAACTCCTACAACAGAGTCCCAAGACGAGTTCCTGTGTCCTGCTTGACTTCTGTGATGAGAGTGAAAGTGAGCAACCACTTTGGCTCAGGCTGACCTTTAAGATGGACAACTTTTATTCACATATTAGTTTAGTGACAACATGAGAAGCATCTATTCCGTGTTTTGTTTAGCATACAGGTGCATCTCAATGAATTTCATCGAAAAGTTCATTTATTTCAGTAATTCAATTCAAAAAGGGAACCTCATATATTATATAGATTCATTACACAGGGTGATACATGTCAAGAGTTTATTTCTTTTAATTTGGATGATTATGTCTTACAGCGAATGAAAACCCCAAATTCACTCTCAGAAAATTAGAATAATGTGAATAAGTTCAGTATTGTAGACACTCTTATGGTGTCACTCTTATCAGCTAATGAACTGACAACACCTGCAAACGTTTCCTGAGCCTTTAAATGGTCTCAGTCTGGTTCAGGAGGCTAAACCATCGTGGGGAAGACTGCTGACCTACACAAGGAGCCACAGAAGGTCCTTGCTAAAGAAGCTGGCTGCTCAGAGTGCTGTATCCAAGCATATGAATGGAAAGTTGAGTGGAAAGAAAACGCGTGGTAGAAAAAGGTGCACAAGCAACAGGGATAACCGCGGAGTGGACTGCAGCTGGAGTCAGAGCTTCAAGAGCCACCACATTCCTGGTGTCCAGCCACTCCCGAACCGTCTGACCTGGGCTAAGAAACAGGACTGGACTGTTGCTCAGTGGTCCAAAGTCCTCTTTTCAAATGAAAGTACTTTCTTTTTTTTGCTGTTTATTTGATAAGGGACAGTGCACATTAATACAAACATTTCTGTAAATGTGCCAGAGTTAGCCAAGAGGCTATTTTTCATCTGTAGTGAAGAGGCAGATGTTATGAAACAAACCTAAAAACATAAGATTACATATACAATGTACAAACAAGAAAAATAAAATAAGGGAGAACTATGTTAAAATGGACAGAATAAAAATGTCCATGTCAGAGTAAATGAAATATATAACCACAAACAGGTAAACAACAACAAAAGACATACATGCAGGTGGAGTGAAAGGTCGACCAGCAAAGTCAAGACATACAGACCTAAAAACAGACAGTCAACAACTGACAGACAGACAGAGTGACTGACAGACTGAGGACGGGTAGGAGCAGTTACAGTCTAGTGCTGACAGAGCTGCTACTAATGAACCATTTCTTTGTCTCAGCTTTAAAAGAATGATTGTAGATCTGTGATTGATCCTGGAATGGAGTTCAGTGAACTGCTGCCTGTACGGAGAATGCAGCATGACTAGAAGCACTTTTCCTGAGAGGGACAATACATTAATAATAATAATAATAATAATAATAATAATACAATCCCCTCTTGCTGCACCACTTGTGAGACGATATCCAATTTGTGTGGTGACAAATTGTTTGAGAGGAGGAGAGGTCAAGCCATGTATAATTTTGTACATGAGACAGACATGTACATATTTAATCATGTTATCCCAACTAAGCAAGTTATATTTTTTTTGTATAGGACAGTGATGAGAAAGAACTTTTTTTGTATCAAGAGTTTTGAGCGTACGCTTATATAATGACTGTAATGGTTTAAGAGTAGTGGCACTAGCATGTGACCAGGTTGTTAAACAGTAGGTGATGTGGGAAATAACCATTGAATGCATGAATGTTGTAGCTGCCTCTGTTGACATGTAGTTGCGTGAGAACCGCAAGTTAGATTGAATTTGACGCGATTACAAACCTTTTTCACCTGGGATTTGAAAGACAAATTGGAATCAAAAAGTACTCCTAGATACTTGTATTCAGATACAACCTTTAGCCTTTCCCCAGATTCAACAACATCCGGTTCTACACTACCAGAGTTTCTTTTGGTAAAAAACATACATACTGTTTTGGATACATTAAGTTGTAGACAACATTGCGTTAACCAACTAGTCACATTAGCCATGGATTTAGTGAGTTCTTTTGCCACATCTCCCAAATTGCTACCATGCAAGTAAATTACAGTGTCATCAGCATACATTTGAATATTGGTATGAGGACGTACTGATGGCAGATCATTAATATATAAAGAAAATAGTAATGGTCCCAGGACAGATCCTTGTGGGACGCCTGTGGACAAGTGGAGGGAAGTGGATTGATGGTTCTGAATTTGGACATACTGTGATCTAGTTAGCAAATATAATGCAATCCATTTAAGTGTACCTGAGGAGAAATTGTAACTGTGCAATTTGGACAAACAAATACTATGATTAACAGTGTCAAATGCCTTCTTGAGATCAAGATACACAACTCCAACAACACCCCCTTTGTCCAGTAGAAATTTGATTTTCTCTGTGAAGAAACAGGTGGCCGTCTCAGTAGAATAATTGGCTCTAAAGCCGAATTGCATTGGATGAAGGGCAAAGGAACTGGTATTCAAATGGAAGATCATTTGCTCAGCTACCAACTTCTCTACAACATTCTGCATTTCATTTGGAAACCAAGGTCCCAGAGTCTGGAGGAAGAGTGGAGACGCACACAATCCAAGTGGCTTGAGGTCCAGAGTGAAGTTTCCACAGTCGGTGATGCTTTGGGGAGCCATGTCCTCTGCTGGTGTTGGTCCACTGTGTCTCATCAAGTCCTGACTCTTCAGTAGGCCAACCTTTCTGTATTAAAAGATTTTTCTCAGATACTGAATTTTGGGTGGAAATATGTGTGTAAATAATCTATATAATATATGAGTTATGTTCATTGAGATGTCAGGAAGGTATAATATTACTGCTCAAGCCTACAGGGGCAGATTATGCTGACAGCACTCAGCTTCTTCTTTGTTTGCTTTTCCTTCTCCTTTATTGAGGTTTTAGCTCAAAGAAGATCAGCTAACACTGTTCCTGCAAAGAAGACCTGTTGTAATATGTAATATATATATAATTTGAAAGGGCACCAAGACATGGTGCCCTTTCAAATATTCTTAGTATGTAAATCATCTTCTGTCCTGCAGAGGTGAGGAAGCATATGACATACCATCCCCCGTACCTTTGAACAATGAAGCGATCACTTGATCTTTGAGTACTCATCACCTGACCTGATCATTGGGTTACTCATCAAGGGATTGATTTGATCACTCATGAACGGATCTGAAGACATGGCCTCCTCCTGAGTTCCCCTTCTTGTTTCCCTTAAATACATGTGTCTGTGTGTTTGACTCTTCAGTGCCCCCGTGGCAGACTCCTGAGTGGCTCTGTGTAACGGTGACTCTTCTTGCAAGAATAAATGATTTCGTAGACAAGTTCTGGTTCTTCCATATTCGTCATTTTAGTTTTAAAAGACTCTACACTTGGTGGGGACACATTTTGCGGTCACAATATACACACAACACAAGAGACAGACAGACAAACAAATAACATTGACAGGGACACATGTGCAATAAGAAGTAAGGGGCTATAGCACACATCTACAGCATATTTTTCAAAGAATCAGCAATGTTGACCCAAGTGTTCAAAGTCTTTTCTGATGCTCCATTTATGCGAGCTGTTGAGATCTCCATATATATAACATCAAGAAGGAAAGCGTCCATGTTCGAATAGATAAGTCATGAGGTGGTTTCCAACGGGTTGCAATCATTCTCTTAGCAGCTGTAAGTCCAGCAAATGCAGCACGCATTTGAATTTTAGAGAGCTGAAAGTCTGACAGATCATTTAGAATCAAAACACTGAGAGTGACAGGCACAGTAACATTAATCAAGACGGATAACTTGGATGCAATATTGTTCCAAAACTGACAAACAGGGGAGCAATCCCAGAACATGTGAAGATATGTACCTTGAGTGTTTAGTGGGCAGAAAGTGCATAAAGGACTGGTAATTACTTTCATGTGATACATTTTCACAGGGGTGAGATATGTCCTATGAATAAATTGTAGTGAATTTGCTGATGGTCTGGATTGCGTGATACTTCTGAGATGCTAGACCATACATCGTGCCAGTTAAAATCAGTTCCCAGACCCTCTCAATAGGAAGGCTGAGGCGACCAGGTGTCACCAAAAACTGATATCTTAGATACCATACCGCTGGTTTTTGCCTGTATTGTAAATTATTTCCGGATAGGATGGATGGGCAAAGATCTCCGCCAGGGGACACCATATGCCTTGAGTGCTGATCTTTATTGAAGGTAAAAGAAAAACGAGTAACGTGGAAGACTGAATGCATTTTGTAAGTCAGCAAAAGATGACAAGCCAGTCTCGTTAAAAATGTCTTTTAGATAATGAACCCCCCTCTGTTCCCAATGCGGAGCGGTTATAGGCCTCCCACCAATCAGGAGTGCTTTATTGTTGAATAGTGGAGAAAGTGTATGCCAATTGCGAGGTATATGGCAATATGTTTCAACCAATCTCCAGGTTTTGATAAGATGAGAGACAATGGGGCCAAAGCGCAGCTGGCACGGTTTGTTAGAGATATTGTCAAAAAGAAGGTCATGAGGTGACCATGGTTCTGTCATAGCACTTTCTAAAGCACGCCAGCACACTGAGGAATCTGGGTCAAACCATGTAAGAACAGGCCTTAAGACTTAAAGTTGGGAACTGAAAGACCACCATTCTCCTGTCTCCTCTGTAGAGTAGACTTTTTAAGTCGTGGCCGCTTGCCTTTCCAAATAAATGTTGATACCGTTGCCTCTAATTCATGCCAGTAATCAAAAGGAGGAGAAGGAGGTAGCATAGAACTCACAAAATTAATCCTGGGTAAGATGTTCATTTTAACCACAGAGATACGGGCTTGAATAGACATGGGGAGACTCATCCATTTTCCCATATCTTTCAATATGTTGTTCAGAGCAATAGAGAGTTATGCTTAATAATCTTGTTAAAACAAGGAAAAACATCAACACCCAAGTATTTAAACTGTTTAACAATGGGGATGTTGGCAGAGATGATTGAATTGCAGGCAGAGTCGTTTAGATGGAATAAAGCAGACTTTGACCAGTCAATTTTTAATAATTCTGATAAGCTTCCATATTCCTCGCATAAGGATAGAAGATGTGGAAGAGACTGAAAAAAAGACCATCACTTATTGTAAGTCGCTTTGGATAAAAGCCTCAGCTAAATGCTGTAATGTAGGAGAATTGGAGCGGTGTACTTGTTATGATATGACGTACTGTAGGTATGAAGTGTAAAAAAAAGGTCTGGCGTTGGATGTCATTGAATGTCCGATGACTAGTGGCCGATGACCTTTGACTTGCAGCCCCCCTAAAACCTGTTTGTACTTTTCTGTTCATCCATTGTTCCTTAAGTTCGTTTTAGTGCACATTTCCCATTGCAGAAGTTTTTTAATATCCCCTTCATTCCTTGTTGAATATAATTACGAATTTGCTGATTTGAATTTCTATTACGAGACAGTAATTCATAATTACGACATAAGGTGTCTTAACTTTTGTTCTTTTATGAGTGCGCTTCCGTACCGGTGAGCTATTACAGGAAGCTATGAAGCGAGTCCTGACCAATCAGAGCAGACCAAACACTTCGCGTCACCCACTCTCCGCCGCCATGATTGTTAGTGGCAGCGCGTGGAGGCTGTGTGAAGGTGAGCAGCTCTCCGTCCGCGGTGAGGAGGAGCCTCGGTCCGGGCAGCCGCCATGGTCCAGACGTGCTCCGCGTACGGCTGTAAGAACCGCTACCATAAAGACAAAGACATCTCCTTCCACAAGTAAGTCCACGTGTTGAGCGACGCACGTGCGCAGGTCCGCGGTACGTGACGCGTGGCACTGCGTTGGACCCGTGCTGAGGACCAGCTGACCCGGGCTCGCTCGTCGCCCTTACGGTACATGTGAGACCATTGGAGGCAAGAGGTTCTTTGTCAGTCACGCACCATCATTTTACTTTGAGAAACGGAAACCTAAACAGTCTCAGCCCGGAGAGAGGTCGACGTTGAGTTATTCGTCAGGTATCTTCTGTGTTTAATTTGACCCAAACCGAACCAACTACGTTTGTTTTCTGAACCCAAACAGGCATCTCAAGATCTCTTCCGAAGCCGAACTACGTAGTTGTGTTGCCGAGTTTATTTTGAAAAGAGCGTAAAAAGCGGAAGTTAACGTGTGCTGCTGGATTTCGTAGGAAAACGCAGGAAAGATGTCTGGTTGACACCAAGTCCGACCAAAACATGAAAAGAAGTGATGCCTAGATCAAAAAGTGGCCAATGGTACGAGATCCTACCGGTGGCTCCGGACCGTCGGTCAGGTGTCGGGACAGGCACGCGACGCCACCTGTCAACAAGCTGCCTGCCAACCATAACCCTGTTCAGGTGACGGTCGACTTCCTCCAGAAGGAGCACCCTGACGTGTCTCGTGTTCACAGGTTTCCTCTGGCGCGCCCAGATGTGGGTGCTCAATGGGTGGCGGCGATGAGGAGGAACAACTTCAAGCCAACCAAGTACAGCAACATCTGCTCGCAGCACTTCAGCAAAGACTGCTTCAAGAGAGAGTGCAACAACCGCGTGCTGAAGGACAACGCCGTGCCGTCGCTCTTCACCTTCAACCTCAGCATCAAGGTGACGCACGCTCATAAAGAGATGAGTTATTATTGAACTTTACACTAATGCACCGGTGGGACCAAACGCTTAAATGACTGAATACATTTTACCAGCATGTTTATCATTCAAGCTGCAGAGCTATCACCAGAGATATGAAATCTAGTAGAGCAACAAACCCACAACCATTGCTTTTCATAACTTATGTGTCTGTTCATGGAAGGCCATATTACAATAGTATACTGCACATTTGTTTTTGGTTGATGTTTGGATCCTTCTTTAAACTGAAAGTAGTGGAATCCTCATCACATGCATCTCTTAAGCTAATGAGCAGAATGTTGCCTAATCTCATTGCAATTTGTCTATAACCTTTTCCATCTTTAAAATTCATGAATTATAGGCAAGACATTTAAAATCCAGCGGGTATGCATATATATGTAATTATTAGGAGACCAACCACCATAAAAATGACATTTATATTGACCAAAGATCTTATAATAATTCGGTTACTTGATCTGATGTCAGCAGCCCTTCAAACTGACAAATGCAATGTCAACATATGAAGAGAAGGACACAAGCTAACAAGATATCACATGAATATAAATAAGCCCTTTTAAGTTTATTGTTACCCTCACTCGTGAACAAGACCCCGAGATACTTGAACTCCTTCGCTTGGGGTAGGCAGTTTGCCCCCACCTGGAGGGAGCAATCCGCCGGTTTCCGGCAGAGCACCATGGCCTCAGATTTGGAGGTGCTAACTCTCATCCCTGCCGCTTCGCACTCGGCTGCAAAACGCCCCAGTGAATGCTGGAGGTCACGGTCCGAGGAGGCAAACAGGACCACATCATCCGCAAACAGCAGAGAGGCGATCCCGAGACTCCCGAACCGGATCCTCTCCGCCCCCTGGCTGCGCCTAGATATCCTGTCCATGAAGGTCACGAACAGGACCGGTGATAAAGGGCAGCCCTGGCGGAGGCCAACACCCACCGGGAACGTGTCTGACTTACTACCGAGGAGACGAGGGTAAGGTGGAGCGGGAGATCGACAGGCGGATCGGTGCGGCTGCAGCAGTAAAACAGGCGCTGTACCGGTCCGTCTTGGTGAAGAGGGAGCTGAGCCGGAAGGCAAAGCTCTCCATTTACTGGTCGGTCTACGTTCCAACCCTCACCTATGGTCACGAACTCTGGGTCGTGACCGAAAGAACGAGATCTCGGATACAAGCGGCCGAAATGAGCTTCCTCCGTAGGGTGGCCGGGCTCAGCCTTAGAGATAGGGTAAGGAGCTCGGACATCAGGGGGGAGCTTGGGGTCGAGTCGCTGCTCCTTCGTGTCCAAAGGAGTCAGCTGAGGTGGTTCATCTAGTCAGGGTTACCCTAACCCTAACCCTAACCCTCCTGGACACCTCCCATTAGAGGTTTTCCGGGCACGTCCAACTGGTAGGAGGCCCCGGGGAAGACCGAGGACACGCTGGAGGGATTATATCTCCCGGCTGGCCTTGGAACGCCTCGGGATCCCCCAGAATGAGCTGGAAAGTGTTGCGGGTGAGAGGGAAGCCTGGGTCGGCCTGCTGAACCTGCTGCCACCGCGACCCGACCCCGGATAAGAGCTGATAATGGATGGATGGATGGATGGTAGTTTATTGTTTGCATATCATTTCACATCATCAGTATTATTGTGGACACTTGTTTGTATATGAAGGGGCATAGGTGGAGGTAGTGTACATAATTATCACCTGACGGGAACATGTTACTACTTTCAAAATGGGAACACCTCGTATATTCATTCATTGTACTAGCTACTTGAATAATAACAAACTAAACTACAAATAGCAACTTGTAAACATGTTGTATTGGGTCTGCATTGGATAACTGTTGAAGAAAATCCTTCTGGTCCAGCTCCTAGTTTCTGTGTGGTGAGTTCAGTGGTGACCTCACAGACACACAGCTGAGGTGATGAAAAGGAAGCAAGTGTACAGTGA